>NC_143050.1:34215000-34412500 GCF_057628025.1 Oncorhynchus mykiss | reverse complement strand
TCTCCCTGCCTGTTTAAGACCTACACTCTCTTCCTCCACTGGGTTGTGCTTCTCCTCCTCCTCCTCCTCCTCCTCCTCCTCCTCTCTTCCTCTCAGGTATCGCCTGGTATCAGCAGGAGCCATTACAGCTTTTCTCATCTCCTCTCTTCTCTGTCGTATTTGATTGGATCCCCTCCCCTCTCCTCTCTTCTCTGACGTATTTGATTGGATCCCCTCCCCTCTCCTCTCTTCTCTGACGTATTTGATTGGATCCCCTCCCCTCTCCTCTTTTCTCTGACGTATTTGATTGGATCCCCTCCCCTCTCCTATGCTGTATCGCTAACTCTCCTCCACCCTGACAGTGACCCCTTGTCTTATCTCCACCCCCACATACCAGTGTCCCACCACCTGACAGAGTGACTCTGATCGGCAGGGAGAGTGACACGGAAGGGGCCTCCTGGAGCTTTGTCTCCAGATAACAGTGTAACCTTATACATGTCCTTACCCTGGGCCCTGCTTCCATGGTGCTTTCTGCCTCACTGATCCCCTCTCAGGACAGGAATGATTCCTGTTGACATTGTTGAAGGGCGATAGCGTTCTTCTATTTCTTTCTATTCTATTATTTTTCTTTTGTAAATATACAGTTTACTGCCTAATACACATTTTCTCTCTATAGTTCTTCGTGTTCCTTGATTCTCCCATGATGACGTTGACCTTTTAGCGCAGGTAGAATTACTGCAGCAGTCATGTCAGTCACCACATTCCCTCTCAATGGAAACTGTCCCATTTCTCCTGCAGCAAGGAAGTCATAAGAAGTGAAAGGCATACAGTAAAACAGGAATTACAAGGGACGCCATAGATAGAGTTGCAAAGGGTCAGAAATGTTCCATGGGAAGTTAAGCCCCGGGATTTGGGGAGTTTTGCTTAAATTCATCAAAAAAGTTAGCTTATAACAGTGAACCTTTTTTTTGTGGGATACACATAAGGACATTATAGGTCTTGTGGCATATTTTGGTTAAACTATCCCTAATTCAATGGAATTGCAACCCTCTGCATGCACAGTGCAGTCTTCCATCACATGTACAGCTGATTCTCAAGATCTTTCACACTAATGAGATTGTATTGAGCCCACACTACTACACTGTCTGAGCCAAGGACTACATGCTTTCTGGTAAGTTTTGATTACAATACTGGGTGGGGTGAATATATTTTATATGACATACATAATTTTTTGTTAACTAGTCAATAGTAGCCTACAGCAAAGTGTTTAAATAATTTCTAACTTGTTAACAATTTCTAGTTAGTTTTTGCTACCATGTGGGTTTTAGCTTGCTTGAGCCTGCTAACTGAGGAGTGTAAATTCACCTGTTTCCATACATGTTTCATTTTCAAACATTTATCTTACAAGGAGTTGTTTAATCTAACTGCTTAACTATTTATCTGTACATGGAATTGTATTTGGTTTAATTTAAAAAAAAAATAATCTAATCTTTCCAGGAAAATGCCACAGGCACTATCTGATGTGTGGAGACATTTCACTGCAGCTAATGTAGAAGGAAAAGCTGTGTACATTTGCAAATACTGTGCCAAATCAAATGTGAAGAATGCAACAAAGATGCAGAATCATCTGGCCAAGTGCATAAATTTCCCTCAGCGTTCACAGCAAGCAACCTCTGACAAAAGTCCCTCTACATCTATTCGAGGTGAAAATGTTCAATCAGACACCTTATCGATAGCAACAGCTCATGGTCCTCCTGGAATCAAACACCTTATTGATAGCAACAGCTCATGGTCCTCCTGGAATCAAACACCTTATCGATAGCAACAGCTCATGGTCCTCCTGGAATCAAACACCTTATCGATAGCAACAGCTCATGGTCCTCCTGGAATCAGACACCTTATCGATAGCAACAGCTCATGGTCCTCCTGGAATCAGACACCTTATCGATAGCAACAGCTCATGGTCCTTCTGGAATCAGACACCTTATTGATAGCAACAGCTCATGGCCCTCCTGGAATCAGACACCTTATCGATAGCAACAGCTCATGGTCCTCCTGGAATCAGACACCTTATTGATAGCAACAGCTCATGGCCCTCCTGGAATCAGACACCTTATCGATAGCAACAGCTCATGGTCCTCCTGGAATCAGACACCTTATCGATAGCAACAGCTCATGGTCCTCCTGGAATCAGACACCTTATTGATAGCAACAGCTCATGGCCCTCCTGGAATCAGACACCTTATCGATAGCAACAGCTCATGGTCCTCCTGGAATCAGACACCTTATTGATAGCAACAGCTCATGGCCCTCCTGGAATCAGACACCTTATCGATAGCAACAGCTCATGGTCCTCCTGGAATCAGACACCTTATCGATAGCAACAGCTCATGGTCCTCCTGGAATCAAACACCTTATCGATAGCAACAGCTCATGGTCCTCCTGGAATCAGAAGGTTTTTTGACTCAATGGAGGAACGTAGTCAGAGAAATGCTGATGAATGTCTTGCTCGAGCTGTGTATGCAACTGGTTCACCTCTGATGCCCACAGGCAATGTGTGTTGGAAGAGATTTCTGAATGTTCTTTACCCAGCATACACCCCTCCAACCAGACATGCTTTATCTACTCATTTGCTGGATGCAGAGTTCAACAGAGTTCAAGTGAAGGTCAAGCAAATCATACAGAAGGCAGACTGTATTGAAATCATCTCTGATGTGTGGTCGAATGTCTCTCCAAGAAATAGCCATATCACAGTCTGCTGATATGGACAGCCCCATCAAGAGGATCCTCCTAGATTATGTATTTTGGGAGAGAGTGGGAAGCAGCCTGAAACTCCTGAAGCCTATAGCAGTAGTCATTGCACAGATTGAGGGAGATAATACCATCCTGTCTGATGTTCAGACTCTGCTTGCAGATGTAAGAGAAGAAATCCCTGCCCACTTCACTGTTGCTCCAAGCAGAGGAAAATGCAGTTCTGAAATGCATCAAAAAGCGTGAAGACTTCTGCCTGATGCCCATATATGGACCCCAAGTATAAATATAAATATATCCAATGCAAAAAACGTCTACATTTAAATGGCTAATATTTCCATTAATTCCCATATATTCCCGTTAATTCCCATATATTCCCACGGAAAGTTTCCACCAACTGACGCAAAGACCATGCAAACCCTTTAATTACACTGAAACATTTTTTTAAATTTTTTTATTTCACCTTTATTTAACCAGGTAGGCTAGTTGAGAACAAGTTCTCATTTACAACTGCGACCTGGCCAAGATAAGGCATAGCAGTGTGAACAGACAACACAGAGTTACACATGGAGTAAACAATTAACAAGTCAATAACACAGTAGGAAAAAAGGGGAGTCTATATACATTGTGTGCAAAAGGCATGAAAAGGTAGGCGAATAATTACAATTATGCAGATTAACACTGGAGTGATAAATGATCAGATGGTTATGTACAGGTAGAGATATTGGTGTGCAAAAGAGCAGAAAAATAAATAAATAAAAACAGTATGGGGATGAGGTAGGTGAAAAATGGGTGGGCTATTTACCAATAGACTATGTACAGCTGCAGCGATCGGTTAGCTGGTCAGATAGCAGATGTTTGAAGTTGGTGAGGGAGATAAAAGTCTCCAACTTCAGCGATTTTTGCAATTCGTTCCAGTCACAGGCAGCAGAGAACTGGAACGAAAGGCGGCCAAATGAGGTGTTGGTTTTAGGGATGATCAGTGAGATACACCTGCTGGAGCGCGTGCTACGGATGGGTGTTGCCATCGTAACCAGTGAACTGAGATAAGGCGGAGCTTTACCTAGCATGGACTTGTAGATGACCTGGAGCCAGTGGGTCTGGCGACGAATATGTAGCGAGGGCCAGCCGACTAGAGCATACAAGTCGCAGTGGTGGGTGGTATAAGGTGCTTTAGTGACAAAACGGATGGCACTGTGATAAACTGCATCCAGTTTGCTGAGTAGAGTGTTGGAAGCAATTTTGTAGATGACATCGCCGAAGTCGAGGATCGGTAGGATAGTCAGTTTTACTAGGGTAAGTTTGGCGGCGTGAGTGAAGGAGGCTTTGTTGCGGAATAGAAAGCCGACTCTTGATTTGATTTTCGATTGGAGATGTTTGATATGGGTCTGGAAGGAGAGTTTAGAGTCTAGCCAGACACCTAGGTACTTATAGATGTCCACATATTCAAGGTCGGAACCATCCAGGGTGGTGATGCTGGTCAGGCGTGCGGGTGCAGGCAGCGAACGGTTGAAAAGCATGCATTTGGTTTTACTAGCGTTTAAGAGCAGTTGGAGGCCACGGAAGGAGTGCTGTATGGCATTGAAGCTCGTTTGGAGGTTAGATAGCACAGTGTCCAAGGACGGGCCGGAAGTATATAGAATGGTGTCGTCTGCGTAGAGGTGGATCAGGGAATCGCCCGCAGCATGAGAAACATCATTGATATATACAGAGAAAAGAGTCGGCCCGAGAATTGAACCCTGTGGCACCCCCATAGAGACTGCCAGAGGACCGGACAGCATGCCCTCCGATTTGACACACTGAACTCTGTCTGCAAAGTAATTGGTGAACCAGGCAAGGCAGTCATCCGAGAAACCGAGGCTACTGAGTCTGCCGATAAGAATACGGTGATTGACAGAGTCGAAAGCCTTGGCAAGGTCTATGAAGACGGCTGCACAGTACTGTCTTTTATCGATGGCGGTTATGATATCGTTTAGTACCTTGAGCGTGGCTGAGGTACACCCGTGACCGGCTCGGAAACCAGATTGCACAGCGGAGAAGGTACGGTGGGATTCGAGATGGTCAGTGACCTGTTTGTTGACTTGGCTTTCGAAGACCTTAGATAGGCAGGGCAGGGTGGATATAGGTCTGTTGCAGTTTGGGTCCAGGGTGTCGCCCCCTTTGAAGAGGGGGATGACTGCGGCAGCTTTCCAATCCTTGGGGATCTCAGACGATATGAAAGAGAGGTTGAACAGGCTGGTAATAGGGGTTGCGACAATGGCGGCGGATAGTTTCAGGAATAGAGGGTCCAGATTGTCAAGCCCAGCTGATTTGTACGGGTCCAGGTTTTGCAGCTCTTTCAGAACATCTGCTATCTGGATTTGGGTAAAGGAGAACCTGGAGAGGCTTGGGCGAGTAGCTGCGGGGGGGGGGGGCTGTTGGCCGAGGTTGGAGTAGCCAGGCGGAAGGCATGGCCAGCCGTTGAGAAATGCTTGTTGAAGTTTTCGAAAATCATGGATTTATCGGTGGTGACCGTGTTACTCTTGTCTTACTCTCTGGTGCTCTTGTTCTCCATGGACTTCACAGTGTCCCAGAACTTTTTGGAGTTGGAGCTACAGGATGCAAACTTCTGCCTGAAGAAGTTGGCTTTAGCTTTCCTGACTGACTGTGTGTATTGGTTCCTGACATGAAGATTATCCCACTCAATACTGAAACCCATAGGGTAGGAGGGGGGCATGCTGTGTGTGGTG
This sequence comes from Oncorhynchus mykiss, assembly GCF_057628025.1. Lineage (NCBI taxonomy): Eukaryota > Metazoa > Chordata > Actinopteri > Salmoniformes > Salmonidae > Oncorhynchus > Oncorhynchus mykiss. The sequence goes on along the minus strand of NC_143050.1, from coordinate 34,407,041 downwards.
TGTGTGTGTGTGTATGTATGTGTGTGTATGTATGTGTGTGTATGTGTGTGTGTGTGTGTGCGCTTGCGTTTGTACGTTACATAGAATGGTCAGATAGTGATGACCACAGAGCATAGATTTGAATGGGATTCTCTTTCTAGGAATCTAGTTCATTGTACTTCTATGATGGCAACTCTCTCCACCTCTCGTTCACTCTGTCTGTCGTTAGGCCCCAGGGGATGACCAATGCTGTTTGGCAGAACAAACTGACCTGTCCTGGAAAACTGTCCTGGAGGCTGGGCCTCAAGTGTTGTTTGTTAGCATGAGCTTCCATCTGTCACTGAAGGAGAGCACCACGGTGTGAAAACGTCTGAACGATCCGTCTCTCTGTCTCTTTCCATCTAACCCCCCTTCCCACCCCTCCCACCCCCCGGGAGAGAAAAATCTCACACTTATTCTTTCTCTTTCTCCCTCTATCCCTTTCCTTCTCTCGTTTTCTCACTCTCGTCCCTCTCTTTCTTTCTCTTGTTCTCTCTCTCTCTCTATTATTCTCTCTCTTTCCCTCTTTACGTTATTTTGGGGGCATACAGAGAGAGCGTAAAGGACAACCTTGGATGTAGTGGTTTGAGTGTATTTTTCTAGTAGGCTGATATGCCTCTGAACAATACAGTCTTCCGTCCCCAGTGGAGGAAACGTTTCCCTGCATCAGCCTACTGATGGCTGATCCCTGGCCATTGGAGTGTAGATAGACCTTGGTTGTGGTTATCGCTGACATACAGTCAGTCAGTCCTGTCAGGCTTTGTTGACTTCCTGTTGCATTCAGGAAATGAATTAGAGAGCGAAGGACCACAGATCTACTACAGATAACAGGCACCAGCGAGAGCCGATCCTTTCAATTTGAAGCCCCATTGTTATGTGAAAGACACGGAGACAGACACAGAGACCGACACCAAGGGACCATCTGAAGTTATTCTAGTGTTAAAAAATGGGCTGAAAAATCTACCATCACAACCCTCCATCTTCCTATCCCAAACATAGCATGACGTGAGGGGGAGTGATCGATGGTAGCAGTTTACGCTCAAATGGCAAAACAAGCCCTTCATCATCAGTTCTGTAGACGTCAGAGGCTGATGGGGACCGCTCAGGGTTTGGCAAGAGGAGAAGGAGATAAATGTGGCCACCAAGGAAATAAATGAGGCTTTCTGACAGAGATAGGGAGGGCTGTGTCTGTGTGATGGGGAGAGACAGCGGTCAAAAGGAACGGTGTGTGTGTTTGTGTGCTGCAGGGCAGCCATATAAGGAGACCATCTTAAGGGACAGGTAATAGTTGTTCTGAGTTATATTCATAGTGTCCATCAGAGGAGCCTGCTGAGGAGAGGTACGGCTCAGAATAATGTCTGGAATGGCAACAAAACACATGGAAACCAACAAGGTGTTTGATGAGTTCGATGACCATAACATGTATTCCATTACAGCCATTACCATGAGCTGTCCTCCCCAATTAAGGTGCCACCAACCTCCTGTGGTTTCAATAGAGCGTGCTCTCGTACCTGTCCTGCTATCTGGAGGGGTAGCGGGCCCCAATAACGTCCTACTGTAACACACTCACGCACACACGGCTGACTTTCCTCTCTGCTGCATATAATTGCAAAACTTGATCCACCACAGATACTGTGTTCAGACTTTCTTGGAGAGACGTGGAAGTTCAATAGAAGGGGTTTCTTTGACGGACCAGTTTAAACTCAACTCGACGGGGGACTCTTCAGGATTATCTACTGTGACAACGACGTGCTTCTAGTAGTGAAGACCAGTAGGTTTTCCATGGAATACACAGCTCTTTTGGTGTTCTAACTTGTATTCACTAGGTACAGACCACACGTTCAACATATAGCTATGCACGTTTGAGATAGCTTAATGCAGGAAAGGTTGCAAGGCATGACTAGAGAATGATGTCATGCTGAAATGAGCTTGAGCTTGGAGTGAGGTTTGATGATAGGTGGTTGAGGAATGGAAACGTCTTTGTAGGCGGGATTTGAGAGGAAGACACTGGATGATTGAAGGGAGCGTGACTGTTCGGGATGGTTGGAGGAGCTTGATGGTCCAGGATGATTGGAGGAGCTTGATGGTTCGGGATGGTTGGTGGAGCTTGATGGTTCAGATGGTTGGTGGAGCTGGATGGTTCAGGGTGGTTGGTGGAGCTTGATGGTTCAGATGGTTGGTGGAGCTTGATGGTTCAGGATGGTTGGAGGAGCTTGAGGGTTCTTACGGTTGGTGGACCTTAATGGTTCGGGAGGATAGTTGCTTGGTCGTCACAGGATAGGGAAGGGGAGATGAAGACTGAGTTTTGGGGTGGGAGTACTGGTGGTCTTTGCTTCTCGGTGCAGAGTTCATCCCCAAAAAGGAAGGTTCAGGACTCCCCAAGACGTCTGTGAACAAAACAGCATGAACATGTCAGAGGGTTTGGTGGTTGGAATGATCATAGTTCTAATGGCCTGAGAGTCCAGGGACCAGGGGACAGATGATGTGGATGGGAAATGTATGAGTTGAGATGGGAACTGAGGTGACGCGGAAGGAGGTAATGAAGTCCTCTTACTGCATTTGGTGGTGAAGATGGGGCAATCTTGAGCTTGGATGTTGTAGTTTGAAGAATTACTTAGGAAGAATGGTTCTTAGCATAGCATTGTTCACGTGTGGAAAAGGAAGTCTATAGTGGTTGTATGATAGCTTCTAGTCATGATCTTGAAGTCGCAGGCAGCCATAACTTGATGTGTAGAGGGTCTTATGGTTGATTGCGGACAGGATCAGATTGACGTTAAAGTTAAGAAGCGATTCTGTTGACACTGAAAGCTAGCATAAGAAAGGAAAACTCCCTAGAAGGAAGAAACCTTGAGGAACTAGACTCGATGGGGAAGATGCCGGATAGCTTGCATAGGCAAGGAATCCTATATGATCTGCCGCTGAGGTGCAGGCAAGCCTGGAGATGGTCAGGATAGGGAAGGGGGATGCTGCACGTTGCGCTTGGGGTGGGGAGGGATGGGATTGTGGTCTGTGGCATGAGGGCAAGATGGCTGCAACCTCCGGGCCTGCAGGGGAGCAGCGCTGGAAGATGCAGTAGGAATGGGCATCGCTGGGCCAGCAGGGGGAGCTGTTGAGGCTGTGTCAGATGCTGGGTCGTCATCTTTGTTCGGGTGCGTAAGAGAAAGGGGGGAGATAGTGGAGAGGGAAGAGTACCTGTGTTTAGGTAAAAAGAGAGAGCGGGAAGAGGGAGAGAGTGTGGCCAGCTGGCAGGGGGAGCCGTCCTGCTGGAACCTGCTGGGCCGTCAGGGGGAGCTGTAGCCGCAGGGACGTGAAAGCGGAAGGCTTCGTTGATTGCAGGTCGTAGTCTGTGGAAGCTGTGTGAGAATCCAGGTCTGGAGCTGGTTTGGACCTAGTTTATGGTGGTGGAATACGGCAGTGGAGGCCGTAGGGGATGTCATCATGGTGGACCTTGGGAGCATGGTATTATCAGTTGGTGGGCAACATGGGTGGAGGTGGATGTGGTTGAGCCCCAGGGAGGAGTGGCAGCCTTAGGCGACCAACCCGGAGAGCCTGAGAAGTACAAAGGTACTGTGGACACTTGCCCCTCAAACATCTCATTCCAAAGTCATGGGCATTAATATGGAGTTGGTCCCCTCTTTGCTGATATAACAGCCTCCACTCGTCTGTGAAGGCTTTCCACTAGATGTTGGAACATTGCTGCAGGGACTTGCTTCCATTCAGCCACAAGAGCATTAGTGAGGTCGGCACTGATGTTGGGCGATTAGGCCTGGCTCGCTGTCGACGTTCCAATTTATACCAAAGGTGTTTGATGGGGTTGCGGTCAGGGCTCTGTACAGGCCAGTCAAGTTCTTCCACGCCGATCTCGACAAACCATTTCTGTATGGACCTCGCTTTGTGCATAGGGGTGTTGTCAAGCTGAAACAGGAAAGGGCCTTCCCCAAACTATTGCCACAACGTTTGAAGCACAGCATCGTCTAGAATGTGATGGTATGCTGTAGTGTTAAGATTCCCCTTCACTGGAACTAAGGGGCCTAGCCCGAACTATGAAAAACAGCCCCAGACCATTATTGGGAGCATGGTATTATCAGGAGGCGGGGAACATGGGTGGAGGTGGATGTGGTTGTAGCCCCAGGGAGGAGTGGCAGCTTTAGGCGACCAACCGGAGTACTGTAGTTTAGTGGAAGAAAAGTGAGAAGGGAGCAAGATAAGAGAGAAATGAATCATGGCAGGATGGATCTCCATGCCATTACATAGCGATAGGCATTCCTAGATTGTGTGAGTCTAAATAGTATGGTGGCCAATAAAAGGTTAGCATTAGCATGATGCAACATCTGTGTTTACACAGGCAGCCCAATTCTGATTATTTTGCCACATATTTTTTTTGACCAATCAGATCAGGTCTTTTCCCGCTAATTTAGCAGAAATCAGAAGTGGGCTGCCTGCCTATGTGTGACCTGCCCATATGTGGACTATGGCATGGTGGAGAGGAGACATTGGGTAGGCAGGTAGCTTGCTGGTCCGTGATACGAGAGGAACGAGGTTAAACAACCCAAAGGCAGCAACGGACTGAACATAAAACTAAAGCTCTCCAACCCAGTTCCCGGAGAGCTACCGCCCTGTAAGTTTTCCCACCAACCCTAATCTAGCGCACCTGATTCTAAGAATTAGCTGGTTGGTAAACTGAATCAGGTTAGTTACAGGGATTGAAAACCTGCAGGAGGGTAGCGCTTCAGGAACAGGGTTGGAGAGCCCAGCTCTGAAGCATGAAACACCAAGAACCAACTGATTTCAACAGCGAGGTAAAGAGGCGAACGGCGTAGTAGAGGTTTGTGAGCAAGACACAACGGGATCAGGTGTTTTGACCGAAAACAGTACAATAACAGGGACTGGATTGGGTGAGTAGATACACAGCCAATGATTGGCGAAGGGGGGAGTAGAAAATGGTTTGATAAGCAGGAGGGGAGGTGTTGTAAATGGTTTGATTGTTGAAAGGGTAAGAGACGTAGGTGTGGTCTTTCCTCCAGGTCTTTAGTTGCGTTACACATGACAACACTTCGTTCAAGTTCAGTACATAGCTGTGCGTGCGTCTATTAAACATGTTGTTGCTTGGGGACTGCAGTAAGTATTCCATATATTTCCTCCAGTAGGCTCTGTGTCGTGTGGTTCTCTCCGTTTCTTTCCAGGCCGTTGTGTGTGTGACGCGGGGCATGGATAATGGCGTTCACAGTTCCGTAAACCAATTGGACTTGACGTGTATGGGAATAGACTCTGTGTCTCTCTCAGTGTTTCTTCATGTTTCCAACTCAGACATGGCTTCAGCTACGTCTCAGTATCTCAGGATACTGAGACAAGGAGAGGGATCGGACTTCAGATGGGGCTGTGATGGGGAAGGTGCGTGCATGCGTGTGCTTTGTGCACACGTCTGTGTGTGTGTGTGTGTTACAAACGAGGCCAACTGAAACACAATGCCAACTCTAGGCTCGTTCATGGAAGCCATGATATAAAAATGACTGTTCTTATCATGTCACTTACAGTACACAAATATTAAGTGAAGAGACTTTACAAGCTACGGAATGCATTCGTGAGGTATGCTTCCACCGGAACAAAATGACACAACAGCCAACTTGAGCTGTAAAAAATGACATCACTCCAAGGGAGAGGGATAGCAAAAGATAAGAGGGTCACGCCAAGTACAAGTTCTCTAACAAAGGGAGAATCTATAATTCTTGGGAAAATAAGTACGGTTTCTAAATCGATGAGAGGTCCTCTATGATTACAGCTATTGTGAAATGTCACACAAAAAGATAATCATCACATAATTTCCCTCCAGACAGACTCATTATCTTGCTCAATTACAACCAATCACACCGAAATGAGAAATGACCTTTGTGTGTGCGCGTGCGTGTGTGTTCGTGTGTGTGTGGTGTGTGTGTGTGTGTGTGTGTGTGTGTGTGTGTGTGTGTGTGTGTGTGTGTGTGTGTCTGTGTGAATTAGTGCGTACGTAGATGATGGCTCGTTAATCTGTTTGCTTCAGGATCCTCACAAAGCTGTGTCTGTGTCAAAGTAGAGAGAGGTGGATGTGGGTCTGCAAAAATAACATTAAGACTACTACTAATTGGTGATATTGTTTGACATGTAGAGAATTCATGAGATACTGTATATGTTGCTGTTGTCAACAAAACAGGTCTTATATGGTGCTTTTCTAAAACCCAAAGATGCTTTGTCGGTTGTAATGGGTCAGCGGTTGGATGTGAGGTTAGTGTATAAGTTAAGGTTGTGTCACATTCCAATGATCAAACTTGGGGGGGGGGGGGGGGGGCAAAAATGCAATTTCAGAATGTTGGGGGGTACCATGTCCCCAGTGAAAGTTGCACCCCTGTGTAAAACCAGCGTGATAATATGAAACCACACATGTGAAATAAACGTGATATGGGGATGCACAACTACACATGTGACAGCAGTTGAGTGTTTTTCACGTGACAGTGCAAATTAGTTTTTCACTCGTGAAAATGCAATTCCACATGTGAAAATTCGATTTTCACGTGGAAGTTTTTCACATGTGAAACTGTAAATTCAACATGTGAATCTGCAATTCACATGCAAGGTATAAACATGTTATTCTCTTCACATGTGAAAAAGTGGTGTTAACATGTAAACTCTGTATTGAATTCATGCGAACGTGTGGTTTCACATGTGAACAACTGACCACACGTGGCTCTTGTTTTCAGATGTGAAAGCTTTTATACATTTCACGTGTTCTGTTTTTGTAAGGGAAGTAATGAAATGGTGTGGGGGGTTTTACGGTAAGTGGCATGCTGTTCAGAAAAAGTTGTGTACAAATATTTAATCAATGACGATATGATTACATTTTACATTTTCATTTAGTACAGACTTTTCAATATGACCCCACCTGGGGGTTTGAACTCATAACCAGTGCCATTTTAGTTACCAGTTTATCATTGATTCTATTCACTTATTTCATCCTAATGACTCATTTTTGTTTGGGGGCATCATGTAAAAATGTGAATGCACATGTGAAACTTTATGTGAAATGTCATCACATGGGAAGTGTTCCAAAACCACATGAAAATCCATGTGAAGTGTTTGGAAATGTTTGAAAAATGTGTGAAAACTTCACATGTGAAATCATGGCCCTTTTTTTCCCATAAGGTTTAGGTTAAGGGTTAAAATCACATTTGTAAATTAAACATTTTGTTCTTCTGCCCTGTCTAGCATGGGCGTACTTTATGAATCTCAAGGGGAAACCGCCACTGATTGCTGCTGAAGGAGGGATGTCATGTGACACTTTGATTGACAGGCGGTGGAGGGACCAGCTGGTTAATGTGGATCGTCATCATCATGCATCATCGAGTGCATCACCAGGCGCGTTATATAGAGACCTCCCAAAAGCACAGCGCAACCTCTCCTTGAGAAATGGTCTGAACCCTCCAAGAGGAGTAATGGGGAGGGACACACAGGGCAGGCACACACAGACGCTGTAGAAAAAATATGTTGATTCAACGTACAATTGCAAGGTAACCAGCTGCAATTGGATTGTGAGTTGCCCAGTAGTGTAATTACGTATAAATACTTGAAAGTACTAGTAGGTTTTTTGGGATATCTGTACTTTACTATTTATATTTTTGACAACTTTTACTTCACTACATTCCTAAAGAAAATAATGTCAATTTTACTCCATACATTTTCCCTGACACCCAAAAGTACTCGTTACATTTTGAATGCTTAGCAGGACAGGAAAATTGTCTAATCACACACTTATCAAGAGAACATCCCTGGTCATTTCTACTGCCTCTGATCCGGCGGACTCACTAAACACATGCTTTGTTTGTTAATGAAGTCTGAGTGTTGGAGCGTGCCCCTGGCTATTCGCAAATACAAAAAAACAAGACAATTATGCCGTCTGGTTTGCTTTACATAAGAAATGTGAAATTATTATATTTAACACCAAATACTTTTACTCAAGTAGTATTTTACTGGGTGACTTTCACTTTTACTTGAGTCATTTTCGATTAAAGTATCTTTACTTTTACTCAAGTATTACAATTGGGTACTTTTTCCACCACTGGCTGAACCAAAATACAATTCAACCTTATTACATATGTCCACTCAACTTTTTGAGGTTGAGGGAACATACAATTCAATTTGAGAATGTAGTCTATCTTTTTGCATATTTCCCAGTGTGCCTTTTGTGTGAAGTGTAGTTACCACCAATGGCTGTATTTGTTAGTGACAGAGACATGGTTGTTGTATTCAATGGCTTTCAGTCCTGTAGCCTTCACCAAGTAAGTGTCTAAGTGAATATTTCATCTTCAATTAAACTCTTTAAACAATACATAACAAATACACACTAACACAGTGGTCTGAAACTCCGCGGTTACAGGTCACATCAGGCTTGCAAATCACACAGTGGTCTGAAACTCCTTGGTTACAGGTCACATCAGGCTTGCAAATCACACAGTGGTCTGAAACTCCGCGGTTACAGGTCACATCAGGCTTGCAAATCACACAGTGGTCTGAAACTCCGCGGTTACAGGTCACATCAGGCTTGCAAATCACACAGTGGTCTGAAACTCCGCGGTTACAGGTCACATCAGGCTTGCAAATCACACAGTGGTCTGAAACTCCGCGGTTACAGGTCACATCAGGCTTGCAAATCACACAGTGGTCTGAAACTCATTGGTTACAGGTCACATCATGCTTGCAAATCACACAGTGGTCTGAAACTCCGCGGTTACAGGTCACATCATGCTTGCAAATCACACAGTGGTCTGAAACTCCGCGGTTACAGGTCACATCATGCTTGCAAATCACACAGTGGTCTGAAACTCCTTGGTTACAGGTCACATCATGCTTGCAAATCACACAGTGGTCTGAAACTCATTGGTTACAGGTCACATCATGCTTGCAAATCACACAGTGGTCTGAAACTCATTGGTTACAGGTCACATCATGCTTGCAAATCACACAGTGGTCTGAAACTCCGCGGTTACAGGTCACATCATGCTTGCAAATCACACAGTGGTCTGAAACTCCTCGGTTACAGGTCACATCATGCTTGCAAATCACACAGTGGTCTGAAACTCCTTGGTTACAGGTCACATCAGGCTTGCAAATCACATAATGCTGGCTTGCAAAGTGACATGTAATTCCTATTGGAATCCAGACAGAATGAGGAGATCCAACAATTGGAACCATTACAAGACCGGTCATAGCACTATGAGGGTTTGGCAAATAATAGTGCATATATAAGCAATAGAAAGCCATTTAGGACTCAACCGTTAGTTGGCTTTCTTTTTCTGCTGCTCCTGGAAGAAGTCGTTGCAGGCTACGGTCAGGGTCGCCACCAGAACCACATACTCATTGAAGTCCACCTCGTTGTCTTTGTTGGAGTCCAGAACTTTCATGATCTTCTCCAGTAGCATGGGGTCTTTCTGAAACTGGAAATGAAAAGAAAGAACAATTAATCAATCTATCAAAGATCTATCCACTAATCAGTAGTTTCAAACCCTGATTAAGTACATTTGATCATTTAAGGGATGGAGTTGGGAGAATGGAACCGCGCTCAAATTCATAGGCACAGCTATTATGCGAGGGTTGAAAGTCAATGAGATCAACATCGTTTTGGGTCTATGAAATCTTTACAAAGATGTAGGCATATCTCATAAATGAAACAACCATTGAGCAGCTGCAAATCTTCCAGACTGTAACTCCCGTGTTCTGTTCCCCTGGGCTTATTCCAGTTGACGTCAGGACACGCACAGGCCTCTGACTTACTCTACTCATCCACACAGCACTACCAGGAAATGGACCGTCCTGAATCCTGATAGGTCTGATGTCGCCTATTGACCGGTCTGGATTCAGCTGCCTGGCCAATAAATAAGTTCCCTCGGGACAACAGACTGCAATTAGGCCCTGTGTCAATCTCCCAGCCTGAGATCTGAGATGGAGATCTGAGGAGAGACGCCTCAGGCTCTGAGTCATTGGATTCATGGTGCTGAAGCCCTATCCAGGATATTAGACCACCTAAGGCACTGACTGGGCACAGCACAGCACCTCACCACACAGCCAATGTCCACTGGAAGCTAGTGTGTCAGTGGCAATAATCAATGACACATGAGCTGAGACCTATCAGAGGTGTGTATGTGTGTGTGTGCCCGTGTGTGTAAGATGGTGACCGTTGGATGGCTTCTTTCAGTCAAGCCAAGCCAGTTTGGGATACAGAGCCCTGTGGTGACTTCAGGCTCTGGTGATACGGAGCTAATGGAGGTATGTAACACACAAACACACACACACAAACACACAGCTCAGGGGGCCATATCCTGATTTGATAGTTTGACTGGATATGTGCAAATCTTCATTGACATTGACTTGAAAAGTTACTATTTGGCCCAAGGTAACAACGTTGTATCTAAATCAACAGTAAGCAGTATCTATCGCCTCAGCATACAGTGTGATTGATCAATGACAGAATTACTCAGTGATAGATTATGAATTTGAAATGTTTTAATCACTAATTAGCTCAATGTTGACCCTAGGACATAAAGCTACAGTATGAGTCTGCATCCCACATGGCCACGTATTCACTACATAGTGCATTACTTGTGACAAGGAGTTTATCGGGAATAGGATTACTTTTGACAAGTAGTTTATAGGGACTAGGATTACTTTTGACAAGTAGTTTATAGGGACTAAATGTGTGCAAGACTGGTACCAGGACACCGTCTCTATACCTGTCAGAGGTACGTCAGTGGATGGATATTAGTGACATCAGAAGGGAGTAGTCTAAGTCTAGATTTGAAGGTGATGTGGGCCACTGCTGATGATGCGTAGACACCTGAGGCTTCCTTCCATCAGAGTGAGGGTGGAGAAAACCCGAGGGAATAGAGGGGGAGAGGAAAAGAGATTTGTCTCTTTAATCCGTCACTCACAGAGGGCAGTGGAGAGTAACAAAATAATGGAGTTATACTCAATTTAACTAGAACTCAAAACTTCACAGCAAGGAAACTAATCCAGCATAATGTAGGAGGAGAATATCAAATAATTGCCCTTTGCATTAGTGTTTCTTTCTTGCTTTCCTTTTTGGACAAGCGGATAACTCTACCATTCTCTTAATCAACCGGGTTCTCGTTGTATGCGTTCTGTAGATGTAAGACTAGGATCTTAATACAAGCCAGTTTTCTACAACAGGAAAATATTCCTGCAGCAACAGAAAATGTCAATTATTATGTGGATTATAATTCATGGACACATTTTGTAGGGGTTGATACATTTTTCATGAGGGCAACTCAAGTCTGACATTTTAAAGTGGAAATGACTAACTTTAGAAACCTCTTTAAACCTTGAATACACTACGAGTTTGCATTTCCTGCAGTGCAGGAAAATTCTCGGCGACAAAAGAGTGATCAAATTGTAGCCACTGAGGTATATTGAAGAACAGAAAAGCGAAATTGCCACTCTTCACATCTTTGAGAATCATGTAAATTGTGTGTTGTAGGCCTAGGTCTATAATTAGAACCAAATTAACATAACAGACAACATGAATTTGTACAACAGCGAGTTTTTTTTTGAAACACTGGACATTTGCAAATTCAATACGCACTTAGTTGTCTTGTTCATCTTTCAAGTCTCAATGGGTAATCAAGTAGGATTAAGAAGCCCCCGGAACATATCCACGAGTCTGCATCATCCTCACTGTTGATCACCATGAAATCAACGGAAGGAAAGAAAACAAGTTGAAAAGGTCACGCTCCACTAAACCAAAGCATTTCCAATAATGAACATGTTGTCGACGGTAACGACAGCCAGACGTGATGTGCTGTTACGATTTCATCGAAACACGCGGGCTCCACTACTCCAACTGTCACAAGGATGTCTCTAATTCAAGACAACGCATTACTTGAGGTTCAGCGCACAGCTAATGTGCTACATCTATTCAAAAACATGTCTCCGTTTGAGGAGGAGAGGGCAATACCTTGTGACACGTTTTACTATGAGCTGCCAAGTAAAAACAGCTTAACACGAATAGAACTTGATACACTCGTTTTTCTTTTTCCTATTCACGTTTTACAGTTTCCCAAAAACAACAGCGAAATAGTGTCTTAAGAGGTCAAACATTTTTTCCCAGGCCCGTTCATGTCAGGCCCTCCCGAAATATACCGATTGTGGGCCTTTCAACTGTTGTACCTGGCCAAGTGAAGAGAACATCAAAATACTGTAAAACTATATTGAAAATGATAAATTATGGATTTTTAGACATCTTCTTCACATCTTCACAGGGAGTTCACTGTTCAATAGTTGTTTCAGCTCTCCCTTGTTGAGCTTGTGTTTGTCTCCGTCGCTCCCGGAGTAGTTGTCGAAAACTGTTCTACTGTAAGCAGCACCTTCAAGTCGGCTTGGCATGATGTTGATAAGTTCTTTACACCACTGTAAATCAAATCAAATCAAATTTTATTTGTCACATACACATGGTTAGCAAATGTTAATGCGAGTGTAGCGAAATGCTTGTGCTTCTAGTTCCGACAATGCAGTAATAACCAACAAGTAATCTAACTAACAATTCCAAAACTACTGTCTTGTGTCAGTGGCAATAATACTCTATATATGATGGTGTTTATAGAGAGTATAGACAGTATATGAATAGAAAAGGTGTGTACAGCATTAGTTACATAGGATGAGCATTGACTAGACTACAGTATTTACACTGAGTGTACAAAACATTAGGAACACCTTCATAATATTGAGTCGCAACCCCTTTTGCCTTCAGAACAGCCACAATTCTTCGGGGCATGGGACTCTACAAGGTGTCCAAATCGTTCCACAGGGATACTGGCCCGTGTTGACTCCAATGCTTTCCACAGTTGTGTCAAGTTGGTTGGATGTCCTTTGGGTGGCGGACCATTCTTGATACACACGGGAAACTGTTGAGCATGAAAAACCCAGCAGCGGTGCAGTTCTTGACACAATCAAACCGGTGAGCCAGGCACCTACTATCATACCAACCTTTTTTCAAGGGCACTTAAATATCTTGTCTGGCCCATTCACCCTCTGAATGGCACACATACTGTATATAATCCATGTCTGAATTGTCTCAAGGCTTTAACATCCTTCTTTAACCTGTCTCCTCCCCTTCATCTACACTGATTGAAGTTAATTCAACAAATGACATCAATAAGGGATCATAGCTTTCACCTGGAGTCCCCGGGCCAGTCTATGTCATGGAAAGAGTTCTGTACACTCAGCGTACATATTAAGTGGGTAAGACAGTATGTAAACATTATTAAAGTGACCAGTGTTCAATGACTATGTATATAGGGCAGCAGTCTCTAAGGTTCAGGGTAGAGTACCGGCTAGTAACAATGACTAAGTTCAGGGCAGGGTACTGTGTGGAGGCTGGCTGGTGGTGACTATTTAACAGTCTCTCTGTCCCAGCTTTGATGCACCTGTACTGTCTCCACCTTCTAGAAGGTAGCGGGGTGAACAGGCCAAGAGTCGGGTGGCTGAGGTCCTTGATGGTCTTCTTGGCCTCCCTGTGACACCTGCTGCTGTAGATGCCCAGTGTGCTCCCGGTGATGCATTGGGCTGCCTGCACCACCCTCTGGAGAGCCCTGCAGATGAGGATGGGGGAAATTACCGTACCAGGAGGTGATACAGCCCGACAGGATGCGCTCTGTAGAAGTTTGTCAGGGTCTTTTGTTATTTATTTTATCTAACTAGTCAAGTCAGTTAAGAACAAATTCTTATTTGAACAAAATCTTAGGGGCCAAGCCAAATTTCTTCAGCCTCCTGGGATTCCGATTTGGAATTCCATTTAAAAAAAAATCCTAGTTGGATCTCTTTTTTTCCCCCGAGTACCCAGGTGTCTTAAACGCGCTGAAGTTGGAAGTCTGAGATTTCCGAGTTCCGAGTTTCCAGTTGTTTGGAAAAATCTCTGGTCAAGGTTTTAAAAGTTATGAAATCTCATGTAGGTTGAAATCAAACTTTGCTGTGGCTGGGGTTGTGGAAGCTGTAGGCACGGTTATTTGAGCTATCCGATTGGCCAGCGTAGTAGGCGCACTCGATTTAGCCGCAGATCTCCCGGTCTGCCGAAGAGGTTCAAAACGGGAACGCTTTGCCTACCCTGAGCGTAGGGCTTCTGATTCAAGTGCACCTACCGCCAACAGCACCAAAAAGGGCTAAGCACACACCCTTGTGGGGCCCCCATGTTGAGGATCAGCGTAGCGGAGGTGTTGTTGCCTACCTTCACCACCTGGGGTCGGCCCATCAGGAAGTCCAGGACCTAGTTGCACAGGGCGGGGTTCAGACCCAGGGCTCCGAGCTAAGGATGAGCTTGGAGGTGAAGGCTGAGCTGAAGTCGATGAGTAGCATTCTTACATAGGTATTCCTCTTGTCCAGATGGGATAGGGCAGTGTGCAGTGCGATGGCGATTGCGTCATCCATTCACACTTTCAGTTTTGTGCAAATGCTTCCATCTATTCACGGATTTTGGTTTGGAGAAGTTCTAATTGTCACAGTGGGAACAACATCCTCTATGCACTTCCTGATGTACTCAGCCACCTAGACAGTGTATACATCAATACTCTAAGATGTCATAATTAAAGGATATATGTAAACCTAACCGAATTACTCTCGCATTGGATCGAGACGAATGAGTCACCGCCACAATTTAAATGACGATATTCTGTTAATTGGAGAATTAGATTACATGGCATACGGTTTTGTTGTTGTTCGATTTTTGTCCCTAAGATGTCTTTCGAACAGCTAACGGCAAGGCAACAGTTTACAGTAACATCACTTCACACTGAATTTGATTTCCCAACAATATGCTCCGCACCTCAACTTGTTATAATATTAGATAGAAAAACTAAGATGAATGAACTTCAGACGCAGTTTCAGGTGTTCATGAAAAACTATGCACTAGGGAGATTTTCCGTTGCGGCCCTCAGAAGGGAGTTTGTGTCCACAAAACGAAAAGTTTTAGAATCAACATTCCAATAAAGTAAGTGTAAAACTTCAGAAACTACCATCTCTGTTCCAGAGCAGAACCGCCTGTCTTCCAATGATACTTGACTGCCCTCTAGCGGTCTCAGGGAGCCTGTGCAGTCAACATGTGTTTCATGATGCTTTAATGTTCCATGATGATCGCAAAACACTGGATCAGAATTCATTGCCTTATTTGGTTAATTTAGATAATATAATAAATAGTATAAAGCCTCCTTTGAGTTAGAGAGTGGTTACTTGAGCTCCACCATAGAAACCATCTCTGTGGTCCGCTCCACTTGCCTCTTTTCACTTCTAACCATCAGACCTTATTCTAACCAGCATGATGCAAGACGAACCAACACAAAAACACAAGTGTAATTCAACATGAATAATGTGGAGCCTTTGAACTCAAAAGTCACTTTTGACAGCTTTCTATGATTTATTACTGTTGACCTCCAACAACAAGTCCATAAGAGAAAGAGAGGAGAGAGAGAGAGGAAGAGAGGAGAGGGAGAGAGGAAGAGAGGAGAGAAGGAGAGGGGAAGAGGGAGAGGAAGAGGAGAGGGAGAGAGAAAGAAAGAAAAAAAGAAAAAGAGGAAAACATATATTTTTTAAAGTTGTTTTTCATTAATAATCAACTGATTTAACCAAAATGATCAAATTTGACAGTTCACTAGTTTCTGCATTAATACATGAGCACCAAAGTTTGGCTTTGACCACAGTGTATTGTTTCTCCTCAATGCGAGTAAAGAAAACACACTTGACTTTGTCTTTGTCACTTCTGATC
This sequence comes from Oncorhynchus mykiss, assembly GCF_057628025.1. NCBI lineage: Eukaryota > Metazoa > Chordata > Actinopteri > Salmoniformes > Salmonidae > Oncorhynchus > Oncorhynchus mykiss. The sequence continues at coordinate 34,391,236 of NC_143050.1, read as the reverse complement.
AGCGGGAGGCAGCTCTCTCAGATCTGGGTCAGAAATGTGGGAGGGGGAGGGGGAGGGGGGGGAGGAGGAGGTGGCGCCTCGATCTACATAAGAGGCTAAGATCGACCGCCAACCTAATTTGGCACTACGGCACCAGATTATTTGCCTTTTGCAGAAAAACAAACATTACAGCTGGAAGTATCTTTGCCATTCTTGTGGAGTCTGTTGCAACCAACCCAGATAATAAATGAATCCTCTGAGACTATTAGACTTTAGTTGGGACACAGTGAGTGCAGGCGGTTTGTTCAGCGGTGTGTCTCTCCCCTGGATGTCTCACCTGACCGTGGCTAACCTGACCCTGGGTCTGGGGCTCCCGGAGCAGTCCGTCCTTCAGCCGGCGTGGGACTACCTCCTGCAGCACCACCAGGCTGAGCTGCGGAGCCCTTTGTTCCCTGTGGTCATCTCTGTCTCTACCTACCTTCTCCTGGTGACCCTCTACACCCTGCTAGACCTCCTGGCCCCCAGCTGGCCAGCCCTCAACAGCTACAAGCTCCACCCAGACAGACCCGTCACCTGGGACAACATCTGGACCACCCTGTATCTCACAGCCTACAACCACCTGGTCTATATCTTCCCTGCTGCTGTGGGCCAGTGGCTGTGGAGGCCTCCTATCCCGCTCCCCCGTGACGCACCCACTCTAATGAGCTTCCTCCTGGGCATCCTGGGGTGCATGGTGGTCTTTGACTTCCAGTTCTATCTTTGGCATCTTCTACACCACAGAGTCCCATGGCTGTACCGCACCTTCCACGCCATGCACCACCAGTACCTTCAGCCCTTTAGCCTGGTTACCCAGTACGTGTCCGCCTGGGAGCTGATCAGCTCGGGCTTCTGGACCACTGTGGACCCCCTCCTGCTGCAGTGCCACTGCCTGACCGCTTGGGGCTTCATGGTGTTCACCATCTGTGTGTCCACTGAGGACCACTGTGGCTACGACTTCCCCTGGTCGCTGCACCGCCTGGTGCCCTTCGGCCTGTGGGGCGGACCCCCCAAACACGACGCTCACCACCGGATGCCCGGGACAAACTTTGCCCCGTTCTTCTCCCACTGGGACTGGCTGGGGGGGACTAACATGGTGCCCACCCCCTCCAAAGATAGATATGTTGAGGAAGGTCTGAAAGGGAGGAAGGATAAAGGAGCTTGAGTGTTGCTTTTTTTCTCTCTCCTCCCTCTCCCTTGACCGCTTTTTGTGTGTATTTCATCCAATCTCTCTCCCTTCCTTACTCTATCTCTTCTGTCTTTCTCTCTGTCCACACCTCTCTCTCTCTCTCTCTCTCTCTCTCGCTCTTCACCTTTTCCATCTTTCTTTGTGTTCATGAAATGTAATGACTTTACACTAACTGCGCTCTGTAGCTCTCTGTCAGATCTCTGGTTTTGTACGATATTGATTTGTTTGGGGTTGCTCTGTGGGTTTTTTTCATTGGTTTCCATGGCATTCTCAGGTCAGACTTCCCTGCATTTGAAATGTGTGTGTTTTACTAATACCGCTAATAATCCATGCTGACTGGAGTTGTACATTTTTGCTACGTTTTTTTGCTATTGACATTTTCCTATGTTTCTCTGTTTTGAACTCTTTTTGAATAATTTCTTTGGGGGTAAATCCTATGACTGGATAACCTGATGTAGCATAACTGTCTGTTGGTAGATGAGAGACATGTAAACATAAGACTGCACAGATGTTTTATAGGTATTTTAATAACTCATGTAGTATTTTTGGAAAATGTGTGTTTTGTTGAAAATAACACAGTTGAAGGATTGCAGCACAGCAATTCAAGCAGGGTAACACAAGGGAAATCCGCGCGCGCGCGCACACACACACACACACACACACACACACACACACACACACACACACACACACACACACACACACACACACACACACACACACACACACACACACACACACACACACACACACACACACACACACACACACAAACCAGAAAGCTGAATGGCAGTCTTTTAGCGGTGTCCAGTGGGCCGCCAGAGCGATGCGTGGGGCCAATACTAATTTATCATCCTCTCTTTCAGACACTGTCTATAATCTCTTTGGCAGAGACCTCTACACTGACCCTCCCACGACAAAACACCTTCATTGTGATCCATGATCTTCAGCCTGGGGCCTAAACACAAACAAAAACCAAACACAACTATTTCTCTTTTCAAGCATGTCATTGGCCGAGCATCAAGTATACTTGGTATTCCTAGAGAGTGTGCTTGTGTTCTAATAGATTATTAATATGGGAAACTGCAGAATATTTGTACTGTTGATGATGATTGGAGCAGAGGGTCGGTGAAGAGTTAGAGAGCAGAGTGAAATGTCAGCCGTGTTTTAATCAGATTGTCAAACTATTGTTGGGAAAGGGTCTACAATTTTGGAAATATTAAAGAAATATGAATGTTGATTGTCATTTAAAAGTCATCATCCGCTGTGAGATGGAATCCTTATAGTGCTGTAAATGTGCCTACGTTTCCAATGATCATTCGTTCTGTTCTAACCATCGTTCACCCGAAAGGGTGTAGATAGAGCACAGCCGATGTGTGCTCTATCTACACGTTACTAATCCTCGCTTGTGTCACAGTTTTGAAACCCTTTGAACTTAACTTTCATATCGTCGAGAAATTATTTTCTAAAAACAAAAAAGGTACAATTACTATAAACTTTTTAAAACACGATTCCAACAAGGCCGTATGTTACAGCTTGTTTACAGAAGAGAGAGAAGCCAACCTGTTTTAATTAGCAATCTCGTGTCGAACACCTGTGTGTAACAGAAACAGAATTTCAGTAAAGTGTTGTGACTGAAAAATACTGTTGGCTGCAACTGTGGAAAAACCAGGGGCGCAACTTTGGTTTTAGTGGGGGGGGGGCGACCCCTCGGAGGCGTCCGCATGGTCCTAAAGCACACCGTTGCCCCGTTTGGTATCACATTCCAATGATAAAACTGGGGTGGACAAAAATTATATTTCAGACTGTGGGGGGGGGGGGGGGGGGGTAATAACAGAGTACAGTAGGCCAAGTGTATCTTTGCATTTCCATCCATGATATCGAAATTATAGTTGTAACCATGTTTACATTGGTTACAAACAAGCTTATATTTGAGGTTCTGGTGGGGTATGAGGCACTTATACATTATATTCTTCAAGAATCAATGGGTACATATCATTCATTTATGAGTCCCAAGATGGATGTGGCAACTGCTGATTGACCCTAAAAGAGTAGGCTAGCTAGCCTACACTCCTTCAGTACATCTTGGGCTAAGTGTCCGCATGCAGTTTCACAAACAGTCCACCAGAGGTCCCGCTAAGCATAAAGTACTACTTGAGACGTCATACCCTGGTTAAGAAATGAGAAGTACAGCATGAATTAGACACAGACACACCTGGACTTCCATAAAAAGGAAATGGTCAGACAATAATGCATTTTCTAACATGTATAGTTTATTCCTGTAACCTGAAGCAGACCACAGTTACTTCCCCTCAGTGGAACATCTGCCCTTTGGAGTGTCAGTCATGAAGTTCAATAGTCAACAAATATTTATGTCATGTAATGTAATAGATACGGTTGAATAATTCAACACACACACTGGACATGACATTCAATCACTATGAATCAACCTATGGTGCTACCACAGGATCTCCGTTGTTGTAGGCAGAGAGGTCAAATAGTAATTGTGGTTTAAACATGTCACGACATGTCACGACACACCGTGCCTTTCCATGTTGTTATTCATAGAGGGACGGTACTTGGCAAACAGGTTTGGTGTGTCGAGGCATGGAGCGGAACTCAAGCGTTGCAACACAAGGTGCCTATTTTAGAAATGCGGCCCTTGAGGGACTGGCTGAAACAGAGACTCAGTGTGCGATCGGGTTAAGCGAAACGACATAGGTGAGTCATAAGTGTTACTGATAGAACTATGTGGTAGTATCTCCCCTGGTCACCTTCAGGACAGGACGGCCCCTTCCTGCTCTCATCCACAAAGTTTATGATATCAGCGTGATCTGGATGACGCAAAAACCTGTCAGTCACCATTTTACTGCCCTGCCCCCTCCCCCTCTCTCTCTCTTTTTTTCTGCTCTTTCTTTCTTGTCCCCTACCTTCCCCCTCCCCTCTGTTAAACCACCTGTCATAAAATATCCCTATCTTCTTGTCCCAAACTGTTCCATAACCTGCCAATAAATGGAAATGAATCATTTCATGATCATTGGGAGGATACTGTGTGACTTGTAAAACAATCCTCCCTCTCCCCCCCTCTGGTGATGCAAATCCAGTGGTCTAACATGTAAACACAAAGGGTTTCAGCACACTGATCATTTGACTGATACACAGAATAACACCCAACCGTCTCCCTGGAGATCTACTGAAGAGGCGGGATTTTCCTGCAGCCCTACCATAACAAACCTGATTTAACAAATCAACATCCTTAGAGTTATTATATCACAACAGTGGTCAAAATGCTGCTAAAACAGAACTGGCTGTATGGTTACTCTCTTTTCTCATGGTGTTTTACAGATCTTCAGAATCTGCTGGTTGTACTAACTATGTAACCTAGTGGTGTAAAGTACTTAAGTTAAAATACTTTAAAGTACTACATAAGTCGTTTTTGGGGGGGTATCTGTACTTTACTTTACTTTTACTTCACTACATTCCTAAAGAAAATAAAGTACTTTTTACTCCATACATTTTCTCTGACACCCAAAAGTACTTGTTACATTTTCAATGCTTAGCAGGACAGCAAAATTGTACAATTCACACACTTATCAAGAGAACATCCCTGGTCATCTCTACTGCCTCTGATCTGCCTCACTAAACACAAATGCTGTTGGAGTCTGCCCCTGGCTAGCCATAAATGTGCTGTCTGGGTTGCTTAACGTAAGGAATTTGAAATGGCTTACACTTACTTTTGATACTTAAGTATATTTTAGCAATTACATTTAATTGTGATACTTAAGTGTATTTAAAACCAAATACCTCGACTGTTTCTCAAGCTGTATTTCACCGTGTGACTTTTCTTCTATTAAGGAATCTTTCCTTTTACTAAAGTAGGACAATTGGGTGTTTTTTCTTCCACTGTACTTACATCCTCTCCCATTCCTGTCATACCTAGCATGTCTCATTGACATGCTACCTTTGTAGAGAGTTGTGTACATGCAAGGCTCACTGAGACTTTTACCCGAGTTAGTCTTCTGCCATATTCATGCTCTACAATGGACAACCTGGGCTAATCAGTCATCGGCAGACACAGATCTACATAAAAGCCACCTTGTGTTTCAAAGGAAAGGAGGTCTCATTTAGAGTAATAGCGCGCGTGTGTACCGTACTCCTATGTTACCTCTGTACTAGCCACCCTCACTACTCTCTTCAATCAGGTTTCGTAGGGGCCTCTGTGACTATACTATGTGCATATAATGACTGGCTTTTTTAAAAGGGGCCCTGCCTGTTTGTGTGAAGGAAATTTAGTCAGGAAGTGCTCCTGTCTGTGGTAGACTAGTTGTGTGAAGCAGATGTTTTACTTACAGAGAATAGTGGCAATAGGCTGGGGGAAGGTGACACCCCACAGCAATATATCATCTCTGAAAGAACCTGGAGTAATCTATCCTCCCTGAAAACACAATGCTCTGCTCAGGCTCTGCTCTTACACCAAAGCTTGCTGTGTACAGCCTTTCTCTTAACCAAACAATGAATACATCAGAAATGAAATCAATATTAACATTGATTTCATTTCTGATGTATTCATTGGTTGGCGCAGCGAAACGCTTATGTCACTAGCTCATAACAACGCAGTTTAATGTCAAACAGCACACAAATAATACCCCCAAAAAACGTACAAATACTTAAAAAAAAATAAAAAATCAAGAAATGGCGGAACGAATCCGATTAACAACCCAAATAACACTGTTCCTGGTATATTGAACATGCACTGAACAAAAATATAAAGTCACTTTGTCAGAGAGATATCTCCATGGTTATCAAAACGTCATGCCAGGTTGAGCCTACAGGAAACACAGCCCATATTTCAAGTGGTTCTAAAAAATTAATGGGGTAAAACAAAAAATTGGAACCACTTCCCTGTTTGACCGCTAGGTTTTATGGGTATTATGACACCTCCACTGTGGGGCTCTATAGCACAATGGTAACACTTAGGTCATTGTATTGGACTACAGGACATGAATGGGTTCACCTTGTCTAGTCATTATCTACAGATAAAAGACAGGATCCAGTCTTGTCACCAAACAATCCTCCTTATCTTCTATCACTCTCCATTGTAACATTTTAACTTTATAATTGAAATATCAGCAGGAAATAGCACTTTTCATATATGGTCATAAATGTAAGATGCAGAATAGTATTATGCAAGACAGTGGATAGTTAAGGGAGGGCAGCATTCTAAGAAAAACAGGAAGGAAAATGCTGCTCATACTCCCAGGTGATATTTATTTATAACAACATTTCGACCCTTAGGTCTTCATCAGGCATCCATATCCCAGGTGGGGGTGGAAGGTCCTAATATACATAGGCATTACTCGGTGACATCACTTCCTGAAACAGGAAGTAAAAAAATGTATAACATAGGTTCACAATATTAACATTCAACGTGTCTAAATATATGATCATACACAAGGAATGTGATCAATATTTACAGTAACATATACACACGTACAATATTCAAATGAGTATTTAAAAAACAAAACTATTTTGACATTTTTAAACTATAAAAAACGGTTTCAAGTCAAACTCCTCATTAAGGCCAAGAGGAGACAGTGTGTTGAGCCTGTGGAACCAGAAAGATTCCATTTGAAGAAGTTTCCTCTCAATGTCCCCTCCCCTGTGGGACATCTTGACCATTTCTATTCCAATGTATCTCAGAGAGCTAATAGGATGTCCAGCTTGTACAAATGGAACAGCAACAGGGTTTTGACTCACCTGTCCGTATGTTGCTGCGGTGCTCACTGATCCGTGTCTTAAGGCTTCTACGGGTTTTCCCTATGTGAGACAGACAAGGACATTAACATGTAAATAATATTGGTGGAAATGCAGGTAATCAGATCTTAAATCTTTATCCGGTAAATTAGTTACATTTGTATGTGAAGCTGCATTGAGCCCCATTTGTAATTAACCTCCCTAACTTTGTCTAAGAAAATTTCCCTTTTCTCTAGTGAATAATCAGATGTAACCACAACGTCTCTCATGTTTGGGGGTCTTTTCAAGACCATACGTGGGGGATATTTAAAGATGGGTTTCATTGCCTCCCGAGTGGAGCAATCTCTAGCTGTGCCACTAGAGATTCTGGGTTCAAGTACAGGCTGCGCACAATTGGCCCAGTGTCGTCCAGGTTAGGGGAGAGTTTGGCCCGGCAGGGTTATCCTTGTCTCATCGCACATTAGCGACTCCTGTGGTGTGCTGGGCGCAGTGCACGCTGACACGGTCGCCAGATGTACGGAGTTTCCTCCGACACATTGGTGCAGGTGGCTTCCGGGTTGGATGGGCATTGTGTCAAGAAGCAGTGCGGCTTGGTTGGGTTGTGTTTGGTTGGGTGAAAATACAAAAAAAAAGACGAGTTTCAATTGTAGGTCATTATCAATATTGTACCAGTGCTTCCTTAAATGCCTTCCCCAACTGGGGACATGTTCTGCTTTTTCTTTAACTTTTGGTTGAAGGCCTTCCAACTGTGTTAGTCCTTCAAAACGATGATTGGCATGTTTTACCCAATTGTCTTTGTACCCCCTTTCCTTAAACCTTTGTGTGAGGTCTGTGGTCTGTTTCTGGTAAGATCAAATCAAATCATATTTCTTTTCTAGCCCTTCGTACATCAGCTGATATCTCAAAGTGCTGTACAGAAACTCAGCCTAAGACCCCAAACAGGACAGCAAGGAGTCATCATGCCAGGTAGTCCTGAGGCATGGTCCTAGGGCTCAGGTCCTCCGAGAGAGAGAGAAAGAAAGAGAGAAAGAGAGAATTAGAGAGAGCATACTTAAATTCACACAGGACACCGGATAAGACAGGAGAAGTACTCTAGATTTAGCAAACTGATCCTAGCCCCCCGACACAAACTACTGCAGCATAAATACTTGAGGCTGAGACAGGAGGGGTCAGGAGACATTGTGGCCCCATCCGATGATACCCCCGGACAGGGCCAAACAGGAAGGATATAACCCCACCCACTTTGCCAACGCACAGCCCCCACACCACTAGAGGGATATCTTCAACCATCAACTTACCATCCTGAGACAAGGCTGAGTATAGCCCACAAAGATCTCCGCCACGGCACAACCCAAGGGGGGGGGGGGGGGCGTCAACCCAGACAGGAAGATCACATCAGTGACTCAACCCACTCAAGTGACGCACCCCTCCTAGGGACGACATGAAAGAGCACCAGTAAGCCAGTGACTCAGCCCCTGTAATAGGGTTAGAGGCAGAGAATCCCAGTGGAAAGAGGGGAACCACCGGCCAGGCAGAGACAGCAAGGGAGGTTAGTTGCTCCAGAGCCTTTCCGTTCACCTTCACACTCCTGGGCCAGACTACACTCAATCATATGACCCACTGAAGAGATGAGTCTTCAGTAAAGACTTAAAGGTTGAGACCGAGTTTGCGTCTCTCACATGGGTAGGCAGACCATTCCATAAAAATGGAGCTCTATAGGAGAAAGCCCTGCCTCCAGCTGTTTGCTTAGAAATTCTATGTACTGTAAATGTGTCAACCGCATAGCAGTGAAAGTGAACATTACATTTTCAAATGACATCCCCAAGTGGTAAAATATATAGTGAAAACAATAGTGGTCCTAAAATGGAACCACCAACATTTACAGTTGATTTGTCAGAGGACAAGCCATTCACAGAGACAAACTGATATCTTTCCGACAGATAAGATCTAAACCAGGCCAGAACTTGTCCGTGTAGACCAATTTCTCTCCAAAAGAATGTGGTGATCGATGGTATCAAAAGCAGCACTAAGGTCTAGGAGCACGAGAACAGATGCAGAGCCTCGGTCTGATGCCATTAAAAGGTAATTTACCACCTTCACAAGTGCAGTCTCAGTGCTATGATGGGGTCTAAAACCAGACTGAAGCATTTCGTATACATTGTTTGTCTTCAGGAAGGCAGTGAGTTGCTGCCCAACAGCCTTATCTAAAATTTTTGAGAGATATGGAAGATTCGATATAGGCTGATAGTTTATGTTTTCTGGGTCAAGGTTTGGCTTTTTCAAGAGAGGCTTTATTACTGCCATTTTTAGTGAGTTTGGTACACATCCGGAGGATAGAGAACCGTTTATTATGTTCAACATAGGAGGGCCAAGCACAGGAAGCAGCTCTTTCAGTAGTTTAGTTGGAATAGGGTCCAGTATGCAGCTTGAAGGTTGAGAGGCAGTGATTATTTTCATCATTGTGTCAAGAGATATAGTACTAAAACACTTGTGTCTCTCTTGATCCTAGGTCCTGGCAGAGTTGTGCAGACTCAGGACAACTGAGCGTTGAAGGAATACGCAGATTTAAAGAGGAGTCCGTAATTTGCTTTCTTGTAATCATGATCTTTTCCTCAACGAAGATCATGAATTTATTACTGCTGAAGTGAAAGCCATCCTCACTTGGGGAATACTGCTTTTTAGTTAGCTTTGCGACAGTATCAAAAATAAATGTTGGATTGTTCTTATTTTCCTCAATTAAGTTGGAAAAATAGGATGACCGAGCAGCAGTAAGGGCTCTTCGGTACTGCACAGTACTGTCTTTCCAAGCTAGTCGGAAGACTTCCAGTTTGGTGTGGCGCCATTTCCGTTCCAATTTTCTGGAATTTTCAGAGCTCGGGTATTTTCTGTATACCAGGGAGCTAGTTTCTTATGAGAAATGTTTTTTGTTTTTAGGGGTGCAACTGCATCTAGGGTATTGCGCAAGGTTAAATTGAGTTCCTCAGTTAGGTGGTTAACTGATTTTTGTCCTCTGACGTCCTTGGGTAGGCAGAGGGAGTCTGGAAGGGCATCAAGGAATCTTTGTGTTGTCTGTGAATTTATAGCACGACTTTTGATGCTCCTTGGTTGGGGTCTGAGCAGATTATTTGTTGCAATTGCAAACGTAATAAAATGGTGGTCCGATAGTCCAGGATTATGAGGAAAAACATTAAGATCCACAACATTTATTCCATGGGACAAAACTAGGTCCAGAGTATGACTGTGACAGTGAGTAGGTCCAGAGACATGTTGGACAAAACCCACTGAGTCGATGATGGCTCCGAAAGCCTTTTGGAGTGGGTCTGTGGACTTTTCCATGTGAATATTAAAGTCACCAAAAATTTGAATATTATCTGCCATGACTACAAGGTCCAATAGGAATTCAGGGAACTCAATGAGGAACACTGTATATGGCCCAGGAGGCCTGTAAACAGTAGCTTTAAAAAGTGATTGAGTAGGCTGCATAGATTTCATGACTAGAAGCTCAAAAGACAAAAACGTTATTTTTTTATTTTAAATTGAAATATGCTATCGTAAATGTTAGCAGCACCTCCGCCTTTGCGGGATGCATGGGGGATATGGTCACTAGTGTAACCAGGAGGTGAGGCCTCATTTAACACAGTAAATTCATCAGGCTTAAGCCATGTTTCAGTCAGGCCAATCACATCAAGATTATGATCAGTGATTAGTTCATTGACTATAATTGCATTTGAAGTAAGGGATCTAACATTAAGTAGCCCTATTTTGAGATGTGAGGTATCACGATCTCTTTCAATAATGACAGGAACGGAGGAGGTCTTTATCCTAGTGAGATTGCTAAGGCGAACACCGCCATGTTTAGTTTTGCCCAACCTAGGTCGAGGCACAGACACGGTCCCAATGGTGATAGCTGAGCTGACTACACTGGCTGTGCTAGTGGCAGACTCCACTAAACTGGCAGCCTGCTGTCTGGCCTGCACCCTATTTCATTGTGGAGCTAGAGGAGTTAGAGCCCTGTCTATGTTGGTAGATAAGATGAGAGCACCCCTCCAGCTAGGATGGAGTCCGTCACTCCTCAGCAGACCAGGCTTGGTCCTGTTTGTGGGTGAGTCCCAGAAGGAGGGCCAATTATCTACAAATTCTATCTTTTGGGAGGGGCAGAAAACAGTTTTCAACCAGCGATTGAGTTGTGAGACCAGAGACAATTACTCGATGCCGACATCTTCCTAGCTGATTTACACGTTGAAGCTGTTGCACTTGGTAAGAAGCATCAGAGCTGCATATTCTTCTGATGCAACTGAATTGACTTAGAAACTTTTAATAAGTGGACGTGGATGAAAGCTGTCACCTCTAAGGAGGGTATTCCTGTCCGTAGGTTTCCGATAGAGATCTGTAAGAGAGGGAGGTTTTATCCTCCATAACCATCACATCAAGACAACTGTTTTGTGATAGGTCATAGTTAATGGTGAAACGAAGGTGTTCATTCCTAGTGTTTAGATAGGCATGGAATTCCAAAAGTTCTCCCTGGGTCCCTGTATAGAACACGAAAATGGCATCCAAATATCTCAGAATTAGGAGAATATTGGAGAGAAAAGGGTTAAGGTCTAGATTCAGCACGGCTTGTTTTTCAAAAATTCCTAGATATAGGTTAGCATAATTAGGAGCCATAGTGCTCCCCATCGCTGTCCCTTTCGTCTGGAGGAAGAAGTCTCCTCTGAAGAGAAACTAGTTGGAGGTTAGTACCAGTTCACCCAAGTCCACAATACAGTTGGTGCTGGGATGAGCATTAGGGGACGTTCAATGAGGTAGAACATGAGGGCCTCTAGGCCGCCCTGATGGGCGATGTTAGTATATAGACCGGTAACATCAAAAGTACACAGAATATAATTTTCAGCTATACGGTCCACAGATTTCAAAAGATGAATCAAATCAAGTCTCTAGTATACGTGGGGAGGGAGATGGCCCCAGGGTTTCACAAGATGGTCTACAAAAGGTAGAGATATTGTCTGTCAGAGATCCGTTACTACTCACAATGGGCCTGCCTGGTATAGGTGGTGTCATGCTGTTGTGAATTTTGGAGAGAGCGTATATGACAGGTGTGGTTGGGCAGTCAACTTTCATATTCTGTCTTTGTCGTTTCCACTTCATTCCCCAAAAAATGCAGACAATTGACCATGGATCAGAGACTTGAATTGATTCGTAGGGTCCTTAGAGAGTCTTTAGTCAAATTCATCATCACTGAGTTGTCTCAGAATGACCTTTTCATGGTCTGCTGCATTTTGTATCCCCACCGCACCTCCTTCGTCGGCAGGTTTGATAATGATACTGGTCATTTATGAGTTCCACAAGAGATTCATTCTCTGCTTTGGACATATTGTAGAATATCTTGTTCTTTTTGGTAAAAATCTGCTTTTCCTCTTAAGGTGGGTCTTTTCCCTTGCCATGTCCTCAGGGCGAGAGTCACATTTTGTCATTCAGCTTATCAATGGGAAAAACATTAGCACTATATCCTGTCTGGTTACTTTTATAGTGCAATGGATTAACATTGGCAGGTGCATAGGGAGAAACCCCATTACAAAAAAACTAGGTCAATCTCAAAAACGGTGGGAAAACTTTTAAACGTCTACAACTGTATCAAAGTCATTGGCCTGTGATGTTCAGACAAATGATAGTCCCTTACCTAGGGCAGATGCACATGTGGCAGTGGACAAGTTAATTACCGATTCTTGCTCCGCGTATGTTGCGGGGACTTCGGGTGTTGCCGTCTTCCTACGTAGTCCTCTCCTGCATTTCCTTCGGGATGCAGGGTGGGAGGGTGGACATGACAAGACGCTCCGGCTCCGGATTGGTCACTGGAGTCAGATGTGAGGGAGTTGGTTGATCGCCACACTAGCGGCCCTTTAGGATTACGGCTGGGCTGGTGTTCACCCTTCCAGCATGCTCGTGGGGGAAGTGCCAATTCTGTACCTTCTGCTCCTCGTAGTCCGCAATATCACACAGCATTCTGACACACAGATCCCTAAAGAATTTAAGCTATGAAGAGTGTATATTGTAGTGTCTAGTTATACCAGGACAGATTAGGGTGTCTGTATAAACACAGAGCTAGGGAGTGAACTGGGTGGGCTGAACATGGTAATCTCCCTGGCTCCTTATACTTTCCAGTCAACTACATTTAGTTTTATGCAAACTCTACAGTGCAAGACCGGTTTCCACAGCGCAACGTTGCACAGCTTACTCTATATTGAAACATCCTCCATCAAAATGCTCCTCTCTCTCTCCAACACTCAGAAAATATATCTACCTATTAAGGGGAAGTGAGGAACCAGTAATCAGAGGTTGTTCCTGCCTGCTCTCAAGAGGCTCCTCGAGACCAGTTATCTGTGGGAAAAAATAAATAAATAAAATCGCTGACACCATGGAAGCATGTCCCATCTCGCTCTGAAACCCTCCCCAGCCTAGACAACCTCTGAATGACTGAGACAGAAAGTCTTTGTAATAGATGAGAACCTGAAAAATCCCTGTAGTTTCACAGTTGTGCTGATACATTGACCTTCATGGGGGGAGGGGGGGGGGGCTGTTAACTGGTCCGCAGAAACATCTGTCCTCAAATAGTCAGACAAAGTCACCAGGACACATTTCACAAATTCCAACCTGTGAATGAAGAAGACCAGAATCACAGACAATGACTCGTTGTAAAGTCATTTTCCACCATGTGAGAGGAGTGAGTCAGTCTACCTACTTTCATGAGCACCAGGGCAATGGAATGTGGTAAGGATTACGCAACAGAGGCAAAGTTACACATTAAAAGAACAAGAACTATAGAAACCAGCTAACACCATAAGTTTAATGTAGGTCATACGTTTATTTAAGAAACTTAAAACAACTTTGAATGGCTTAAAACAATGGCACAAAAGTAAAAATGCACCGTGTTAATATGTCTGGCCTACAGCCTATATGATCTCATTGAGGCAAATACACAGTATAAAAGGCATAGAACACAGAAGACATGTAGATTATAGACTTAAAGCCAGTTTGGCCCCACCACTGCCCCTCTAAAATATGGGTACCTTACCACCATAGTACTCAATACTTTACACCTAACTGCATGACATTTGACATTTAACTTTAGCACAATGTAAAAGTCTCTAACTGGGGATTTCATTAGACATGTTGTTTCCCCATGTGCTAGGCAATAACATGTCCGATATGCATCGTTGTTTGACCTCTTGATCGTCACATTAAGACAATATCTAACTAGATATTTACATATTTCACATTTGCCCTCTAACGTCATTCATATGAAAATCACAAAAGGAGTAACAAGTCCAGGCTATATATGCATATATTCAGCCATTTTCACTAGTAGTCTGTAAGGTGACTCAGCGTTGGCCAAAGTCCTAACTTAAAACTTACTAAAACTCCTCCAGACACACTGTTAGACGGATAAGTAATATAGTTCCTCTTTTCGGTGGTTCGCTTACTGTGACGAGACCCATTTTCTCCTCTTCTGGACTCCATGTCCTGGTCCTGTGAGAAGTCAGGTTGTGCGTCTGTCCCACACAATAACACACCATCATGATCCCTTTCTTGTAAATTACTCTATTTCACAACAGTTACAGGAGAGACCCTTTTTAGGTCTCTACATTTTTACAAGGCGCGTACAGTCAGTTCCAGTGCATCACAGTCCACATTCATACAAGAGAGGAATCGTCTTTTCAACGACCCTCTGCCAGTGTCTGTCCCAAGTCATCCATTACTAGCAGGTACTGCTCTGTGTGTTCCCAGACTCAGACACGTAGGCCTTGCTCTTCCTGGAGTACTTCATGGAGCTGAAGGAGACCCTCATCCTCTCCACCGTCCTGCTGCTCCTACACAGCAGAGTGTTCTTCACATGGTCCCTGAAGTCCTCCGACACAAAGTAGTAGATAAAGGGATCCAGACAGCTGTTGAGGCTGGCCAGACACAGAGTGGTGATGTAGAAGCCGTAGCCGTTGTTGACCACCCCGTCTTTGAGGAGGGAGTAGTGGACGACCAGCATGATGTTACTGGGGATGAAACACACCAGGAAGGTGACCAGCACGGTCACGATCAGCACCACGGCTTTCCGGCGGTTCTTCCCGGCGCTCCCGTCCTTCATGGCGTTCCCGAGAGCACTCAGGAGGAGGATGTAGGCCAGGATGATGACCAGCGAGGGGACCAGGAACACGATGCCGGCCATGAGGACGAAGTAGAAGTAGGGGAGCGCTACGTCAGGGAAGGGGTCCTCCAGATCATGGATGATGTTGACGTCATGGCAGGTGGTGATGTTCGGGTCCTTGAGCTTGGCCGTGTGGTTGTACAGGTACAGAGGGGTGGTGGTGAGCCAGATGAAGGCCCAGATAGAGACGGAGACAGCGACCGCCACTTTGTTGTTCTTCCTCTGCTGAGATAGAGGATGGGCCACACCCCAGTAGCGTTGCACACTCAGACAGGTGATGAAGAGGATGGAGCAGTACATGTTCCCGTAGAAGAAGCCCACCAGGACTTTACACAACCCCTCTCCATAGATCCAGTCGTTGCCGTTGAGGTGGTAGGCGATCTTCAGGGGAGTCCAGATGACAAAGAGCAGGTCGGACAGAGCCAGGTTGGCCATGTAGATGGCGGAAGGGTGCTTCTTCTTGGTCCTGAACAGGAAGACCCAGATGGCCATGGCATTGGTGGGGAGCCCCACAGCAAACACCACTATGTAGACGATGGGGAGAAACACCGTGGTCAGACTGCTCCGTAGCGTGTCTGCGGTCGCCTTGGACACTGTAACAAGGTCGGCATCCTGAGGGTCAACCACCCCGATGAACCCTCGTCCTTTACCTTTTGATGAAGCACAGGAGAGAAACATCACTGACAAAGACCTATAATGTTGAACGGTTTTGGTGAGCCCCAACATACCATACATTACTGTAAGAAAAAACAACATGGCTAAACAACATACACAAATCATTAAGTTACGCAATGATTTGAATGACAGAGATTCTATATTGTCAACAAACAAAAAAAATACTTAAAAAAGGTCAAACAGGATAAGGTAATAAGTCGATTTTCGCAGTCTTCTTAAGATCTCAAATATATAGGGTCGTTCCATCTCTAGGCGAACCATACTAAATGGGTAAAAACAAACAATACAGATTCCTGGCACACGAGAAAACATTTGAATAAAGAACTGATGATACTCTGAAAAAGGAGGTTAACCACAGGTTGGAACCGACGAGTACGCTAAGCTCAACACAAGGTCTTTACAGGTCTACTGAAAAAGGCATGAGATAGATACTTTACAAAAGGTAAATCTTACCTTGAGACGGATTTGTTGCACACGCGCAACCGAGCAACAATAAGCAGGAAAGTATTCGAGAGGAGGCCATTCTCCGTGAACTTTGTACAGAATGAATGGTCTGTGTATCTAGTCCTACCGCGATCGAACTGGTTGTTAACTTCACTCCGATGTCCAATATACCTTTCTTTCGCTCTCTCTCTCTGCCCTAAACAGGACACACCCTAATAACCACCAGAGACTGACGGAATCAAACACCGTGCGCCCCCTCTCTGCACGCACGTCACATGGTTTCGAGTGTCTGTGAGTTTCCACCTGCCTCGAGCATAGTGCTTTTATTAGGAATCAATAAACCAATAGGAAAGATTACAATGTATGAAACACCATATTTGTATACTGCTTACATATCTATAGTCCTTCACTAAGCATACAAGTAGTTTCCTTTGGCGTTTACAACATCTCGAGTCTAAACAGGGAAGGTAATCACGTAGCTGAGTAGACCGATACTTTACACGGCTCTTACCTGTTTGGTCATATCTAAGGATCGCAGACTAATCGCAGTTTATTCAATGTAAATCTAATAGGGATGTATAGGGGAGACCGGGGATGGTTGTAACACTTGCAATTACTCCAAGCGGGAGCGAGGTAGAATCCTACTGTTCACATGCTGTTTAGTATTGACGCCTCATGTGAAAAAGTAAGTCTCTGTGATAAACTGCAGTTTGTATTGACAGAAATCTGATTTCGAGCTAAATGTGTTTTCGTGATGGCATATAAACTGCTTTGTAGTTCTGTTAACCAAACTTATATCAGGTTTATAACCAGTCTGTGTAGAGATATTTGATTCAAATTAGCAATGCTAAAGTTAACATTTAGCTAAAAAAATGAAGCTATCTAATGGCTGCAAGGGTCAGGGTTAGTTGTAACAACTTGTGAGAAAACGGAATGTTTTTGGTACATGTTTTATTTTACTTTCAGCATTCCTGGATAATGGAAAAGAAAGACAGACCTCTCCACACTTTGGACAAAGCGTCAAAAGCAGAGTGGGGGGGGGGGGGAGGCCATTCAGGTCAGTTGCAAAATTGTAGAGCATATGTTACTGTACAGATTCTGCAAAGATTACTATTTTGATTTCAACCCAGTTGATCTACACCCCTTCTCAAAAGCAGGGCCCAAGAAAATTGCAACAAGGGGTAGGAAGAGGAGAAAAACTGTGACTTTTGATGGTGGAAAACTGCTGGAAAGAAGCAAGCCAAGACAAACCACACTGAAACACATTTAAAAAACTGTCCTGCCTAAGAAAAAAGCCAAAACAAAGCAGATTGAACCAGAAAATTCAGATTCTTCCAATGAAGAACACTTCTGCATTTTGTGCACGAGTCCAAGGAGGTCTGGGTGTTGCTGGGAAATCAAATTATGGGCCCACCAAGCCTGTACCCCGGGACAGCCATACATACCACTGTCACAACTGTGACTCTTGATTAAGTGAACATGTCCAACATTGTCACACACAGCCACGCACGCAAACACACACGTTCAGGTGTTTAATTTAGTCTTGCTGTTTGGTTGAGAACCATTTAGGAGAGTGAAATAATACATATTATTTCTGCCAAACAAAAGGTAAACTTGGCAACGTTGCTCTCATGGTCTCAAAAGCATTCAATAATTAGTTGCATGTCATGATATGCACTTTTTAATTCTGTTACAATTCACCCCATGGTCTGGTTTAGTTGTAACATTTCACTCCTTGTATTTAAGACACCATGCATTGGCAGTTTGATTTACATACATGACCATACCAATTTGTAAAGGACAGATGTTGGTTGTTTGTATCAAGTTCTGAATACACTCCCATAAACAATCGCTGAGAAACAGGGAAGGGTTACAACCATCCCTGGTCTCCCTTACCCATTTCTATATAAATCAGAACTATGCTAATCTGGTATTGGGTCTCTTGGGCATTGCTGCATAAACTAAGTATTTACCATTTCATGTATGCCTGGACTATGTCACTTGAGGCAATTCTTTTTAGATGTGTAATTTTTACACATTGAAGTAAACCCCTTCCACCATTTCTTTATTCTGATTAAATGGGATTTGAGTCAACCAAGTTGAAGAGTGCCATTTCTGCAACATATCTCAGTGTGTAGGCTAAAGTCATATCTCAGTGTGTAGGCTAAAGTCATATCTCAGTGTGTAGGCTAAAGTCACTGACAAAACTATACCGTGCATCATAGCCGCAGGATGTAGGGGTATGAGGGTTCTGCAGCAAATCATAAAAATAAAAAATAAAAATCACACAAAAAAAATGCACTGGACCTTTAAGTCCTTTATTAAACAGACCAATAGAGCTGTCTGCAACGCAGGCAACATAGTTCCCACCCCCAAACTACTCCCTTCCAAGAAAATTGAAATCGCAGCACCCCCCCCCCCCCATCCCACTTCTCGCAGCTATGCTGTGCATTCAAGATAATGATCAGAACTTCCCCTTTCTATCTGTTCATGCAAGCAATCTCACCACAGAAGGAACCAATGCTAAATGCCACTCGGCTGACTGAAAACCAAGGCCATAGAATTTAATTTTTTAATAAAAAAATAAAGACATGACATACTTCATCGCAACATGCAGAAAAAGAAAACGTATACACTATATATATATATTTTTTTTTTAAAGAACAATAAATAAAACAATTTATACATGTCACCTGAGTCAATCAGATGTGCATTTACAAGGATGCACAGGTGCTACAAAGATCATTGATTCATGATTTAGGTCAAGTATGGCTCATTTAATAAAGAACAGTGCACATTACCAGAAGTGAAGGGTCAGTGCTATTGGGCACTGAGAACTAAGTTTACAGTTTCAGTGAGCTGCTGTGCTGGAACAAACTTAATGGACATCAGACTATTTAAATGTGGGGAATGGATCAGAAACACAGAATAAAAACAATGCCACTTCACACTTAGCAATTTTGTCCTCTACATAAAACCAACAAAATCTGCACAAAACCAAAAAAAATGTATGAGGAGAGAGAAGGCAATGTAATAAGAACATAATATATGAAGTAGTCTAGGTTTGCATCTCCATTTAAAATGGCTTCGTCTCCATTGATACTGATGATAACAGATGTCAGGTGAAAGAAACCTCTCCACATGACAACCCCCCCCCCCCCCCTTAACAGGAGCTGCTCTGTGTTTTCCCAGAGTCTGAAGTGTAGGTGCTACTCTTTTTGGAGTACTTCAGAGCGTTGAACGAGACCCTCATTCTCTCCACCGTCCTCTCACTGCGGCATCTCAGTGTGTTTTTCACATGCTGCCTGAACTCCTCTGAGATGAAGTAGTAAATGAAAGGATCCACGCAGCTGTTGAGGGCGGCCAGACACAGGGTAGAGATGTAGAAGCCGTAGCCGTTGTTCACGCCTCCGGCCAGCAGGAGGGAGTAGTGCACCAGCAGCATGATGTTACTGGGGGTGAAACAGACCAGGAACATGACCAACACCGTGATGATTAGCACCACCGCCTTGCGCCGATTCTTAGTGATGCTGGCATCTGTCATGGAGTTCCTCAGGGACTTGAGCATCAGAATGTAGGCCACCACGCACACCACGGTGGGAACTACAAATCCCAGGATTCCCATGGTCAGGAAGTAGCCTGCGGCCATGCTATTCTGGCTGGGTCGGGTGACGTCGTGGCATGTGATGATGTTGAGGTTGGTCACTATGACCGTCTGGTTATAGAGGTAGAGAGGGGTGGTCATCAGCCAGACCCCCACCCAGACTGCGACAGAGACGCCGATGGCTACCTCGTTGTTTCTCCTATTCTGGGAGAGTGGTTTGACGATGGCCCAGTAGCGCTGGACACTCAGACAGGTGATGAAGAGGATGGAGCAGTACATGTTCCCGTAGAAGAAGCCCACCAGGACTTTACACAACCCCTCTCCATAGATCCAGTCGTTGCCGTTGAGGTGGTAGGCGATCTTCAGGGGAGTCCAGATGACAAAGAGCAGGTCGGACAGAGCCAGGTTGGCCATGTAGATGGCGGCAGGGTGCTTCTTCTTGGTCCTGAACAGGAAGACCCAGATGGCCATGGCGTTGGTGGGGAGCCCCACAGCAAACACCACGATGTAGACGATGGGGAGGAACACCGTGGTCAGACGACTGTCCAGGACCATGTGGGCCGTCTGGGAGACCCACACTCCTTCCGGTGACTCGGTCCCCGTGAAGCCTCGGTTTATAACATCAGCATCGATCTGCTCTGAGAAAGAGAAGAGGAACAAGGCGAGTAGGAACAGGGCTATTAAGGAATTCTGACAATGGGGTTAAAAAGTATGCCATTTGAATACAATAGACATGTGATTTAATTCTCCGTCAGGTTCATGCTTCAACTATTACTTGAAATTATATAGAGCCAACATAAAGACAAATTATATGAAGTCAACTAATAAGACGTGGTCATTTCCTCTTAAATCTTGACTGTCAAAAGTCTGTCATTAGTATGTGGGATGACATTTTGGGCACGTTCCTCTGCCCAGGTGTTGCTCACCCTTGCCAGATCTTACAACGCCTGGATAAGTATTTTACATATCAGCTAACCACATACAGATGGCTATAATGTCAGTCGATGACGTGGCACGCAACCATTGTTTGACGCATGCAACGTCTGAGCAGGGGAATGCCGCCCCGCTCAAAATAACTGGGAAACTGGGAAATTTGGGCATCTTTCTAGAGCTCCGACTTGAAGATCACTGACGTCATCTTTGACCACGTTTTTTCCCCCCAAGTTCCCAGTTGTCTTGAAAGCACCATGTGACCATACTAATTGATGAGGGACTTATTTTACACTGGACAGTCATGTCATTGGGCGAAAGCAGGGAGGGAGGAGCGCCCTTCTCAAATTTAAAAAGTAGGATTCCAAGGCAGTTGTCAGAGCAAAAAATCCATCTGCTCCCACTACTGGCTACCCCGTTCATCACCATATTTGGTAGTGAGTGGAAACGCCAATCAGAAGTCACAGTGAAAGTTACATCCAGTGAAATATATCTCATTGTTCTGTGATACAACATCTCTTCACCATTCAATAAAATGTTAGAATTTTCTAATTAGTTGTCATTGGGAAGGCAGAGAAAGCGTTCACTTTTGCATAGGGAAACAGAATCTTACAAATTAGGTTACTACGCCCTTCCTTAATTAGGCCCTAAGTCACTTTTGTTTGGAGCCGACTTCGCCGCTAGACAGAGCGTGTCTTATTCGCATGTCTTATTCGACTAGTATTTTTGAAAGGGTAAGGATAATTCAGCCATAGTTGTTCTGAAATGTTTATTGCTTTCCAACATTTTAAAGTAAACTCACCCCATTCCATACAAATGCGCGCAACCGCAACATTCAAATGAGGCTACAAAGAAAACTAATGGGACTGTAGCGACTGTGTTGACGTCAAAATCGGGGGTGTGAACTAGGTTTCTATTCAAGCGTTGATCGACATGGTAATGGCTCTATAGTATTGGAGAAAAGTTGAAAAAAACCGACCCTCTGTTACATCTTGACGTGTCATGTCGTAACGTACAGCACGCATAAAGCAACTATTTCTGTCTTACAATCTCTCTCCACCAGGTGTAGGACTTCTCTCATCCTTTAAAAACAAGAAATGGACAGTGACGGGGGATACCTAGTCATTTTTTGCGTCATTATTGCATGCGAACATCATTCTCAAAGCCGCTGTTTACTTCTAAGATCACTTTAGCACCACCCTAAAAACCTGATTCAAATTCAACACAAACCTTCAAATAGGTATGTAATGACACATTATATAAACTCTTTATAGTGTTTTATTTACATTTAAGGCAATGTGATAAGTTGGACAGATCAAGTGAAAAAAAAGCAGTTTTCCCACATGACATCTCTCCTTCTCACTATCACGCATTAGTTTCGCTTCCCCACCCGCCATTTTTAAAAAGACCCGACGAGGCTCATTGCCTTCTTGAATCGTGCAGAAACGGGCAGCGTTTAGGTCATATAATTGATTCTGTTGGAAAGGGGAGAAATTGTGCTTTAGAATGGTATTGACATTACAGTTCATCTGGAAGTATTACGTTTTCGGCACAACACCGGTTCCAAAACGAATGCAATCACCTGCAATCAATGTCGTTGTTCTTACAAACCTTAAAACAAGGAGTATTTCACAAACGTATTCATTTAGGAATCAGAGAGGGGATCCGACTCAATACTTTTACCATAAACACATTAAAGAATATCACAACGAACAAAAACACACACCAATAACTAGACGAGGGGAAAGGGCTCTTACCAGTTTCCTGAGACAGACAGTGCTCGGCACAGGCCAATAAAAATATCAGTTTCAAACAATGTGGCTTAAAACTCATGTTAACTTCCACAAAAGGATCCAGCAGCAATCTATCTGTGATGTCTGAAGAGTGTTGAATGCCGACGGCGCGTTTGTTTGTGGATTCCTTCTGTCCGCACGACGTTAAAGTGAACTAAAGAGGAAGTACCACATCACATAACAGGTGGGAAGAAAAAAAACCTGTCTCCTCAGGCTGACTGGCTCTGGTAGGATCTCGCCCTCAGACACTGATCTAAGGTCAGTTTTGTGTTTTTACACAAAGGCTTCAAGTTGAGCGGATGGTCGGGGGCTGGAAAATAATTACAACTAATTTGTAGACTGCAAATTAACCAAACCCAAACAGATTTGACTAAAACATAATTTCAAACCTTGCTGACGTTTGTATAAGACCACGTCTCTCAATTGTGCGTGGAAATACTTGGTAACAGATTCTCAAATTAAAACAACTTTAGAGCTGATTTTCTGGTGTTTGTATAAACAAATATGTCCGCCAATTAATATTTTATTTTTTGCTCAGAAAACATGGGGGCCAAATAAAACCACCTGTGGGCCAAATTTGTCCAGCTGGCCACTAGCTGGGGAACCTTGGCATAAACTGATCCTAGAGCTGTGCGAAGGGGCAACTTCAATACCACCTGCATAGGCCTAAAGAAAATTACATCTCAGCACAGCACGGCAGTAGATTAGTAGGTAGGCTAGTAAATAGTGGGTTAACCTTCCAGTGGAAAAGAAAAGTGCATCAATAATATTTCCTCAAGGTTAAATAATAAGAAATAGATTATCCTCTGCCATTTTCTTCTCCTTCTTTATGTTCCCAGTTGCAACACATAACAAAGGTTTATGAGGTGAATGAGAGAGAGAGGGGTGTGTGTTGCATAAGGTTCAGTGTCCTCAGGGCAGGGCAGTGGAAGTTCCAAAGGTTTGGTATTTTTGTTTGACTTAGTCACTAGCATCTCTGTTTGGCCAATAAAATGTGTCCTTTAATGCAGAAGGCTAGTTGCTTGAGGACTCTCAGGTGCTTTTCTCCTGCTCTGTTTGTCTTTCTTCAGGTGGAAAGGAGGAATGGAATGGATAGGATTGGTGGTGACGAGGGATGGTATGTGAGGACAGAGAAGAGAACGGGAAGTAGCAATGTTATCTGACCTTTTGTCTTAAGATCATAATAGAAAAAAAAGTATTGTTTATTGTAGAACTCATTTGGTCAACTACCTGAAATTATCGACATGTTTGAGTGTGTGTATATGTGTGTGTGTGTGCGTTAAAATGTATTACTCAATATTTCAGCAAATCACAATGCGTCCATTATTTGAAATCCTTCATCCTAATAAACATTTTTTAAAACTGAAAGGATGCTTTATTATAAATATTTACCATTGCTTTTTTGTAATGTCTTTATGGCACCTAAGACCATTAAAATTCAGCAATGTTTAATTTATTCAAACCAAATTTGTTCTATTAGCAAGCCGAGTACTTGTTTGAACTATATACTGAACAAAAATATGCATCATGCAACAATTTCAAAAATGTTACTGAGTTAAGGTTCTTATAAGGAAATCAGTCAATTGAAATAAATAAATTAGGTCCTAATCTATGGATTTCACATGAACGGGCATAGGCCCACCCACTGGGGAGCCAGGCCCAGCCAATCAGAATGAGTTTTTCCCCCCAAAAAGGGCTTTATTACAGACAGAAATACTCCTCAGTTTCATCAGTTGTCCGGGTGGCTGGTCTCAGACAATCCCTCAGGTGAAGAAGCCGGATGTGGAGATCCTGGGCTGGTGTGATTACACGTGGTCTGTGGTTGTGAGATGACGTTGGAGGCGGCATATGGTATAGAAATTAACATTCAATTATCTGGCAATAGCTCTGGTGGACATTCCTGCAGTCAGCACGCCAATTGCATGCTCCCTCAAAACATCTGACATCTGTGACAAAATGGCACATTTTTAGAGTGGCCTTTTATTGTCCCCAGCACAAGGTGCACCTGTTTAATGATCATGCTGTTTAATCAGCTTCTTGATATGCCACACCTGGCAAATGGATGGATTATCTTGGCAAAGGAGAAATGCTCACTAACAGGGATTTGTGCACAACATTCTAAGGAAATAAGCTTTTTGTGCGTATGGAACATTTCTGGGATCTTATTTCAGCTCATGAAACTTGGGACCAAAACTACATGTTACGTTTAGATTTTTGTGCAGTATAAGTAGCTACGAAGCACCACCCGCTGGATGTAATGTGAAATAAAATTGACTTGACGTAAGTATGATTTAGACCAATAGGGGGCCTCACAGCACAACCTCCTAGGCTGTGTATTGGAGTTGCCTCAAAGCTTTCCCATTTCTGCAAACACACTAAATATTCACACAATTAGAAATTTACTGCAATAATGAGTCTAAGCTAAAGTTATTGTAGCGATATAATATATAGTGCAATGGTATTTCTATGCAACACTGACAATAGGCTATACATTTCACATTGCCGAGTAAATATTTGTACATAGAAAAAATGGTAAATGTTAACAGAAACAGATCCTACACTACAGGCATGGACGTGAGCTCACTAAACCTGCGTATAAAAGCATTTCCTTGTATTGTCCACAGTGTTCTTTTAAGAAATGGTACAATACACGATTGAACAAAGACCCCTTTGTAATTCCGTTATCACAAACAATCAAACTTCGTAGACACTGCTTTGGGGACCATAAACCTACTTCAAGAATAGCAACTTCAACGGGAAATATATTTAAGATACAAATTTAAAGATGGTATACATTATCATGCATTACATTTTTATACATGGAAATGTTCATTTTTCTCTCACCCTAATGTACCTTCTTGGTGGTTGGGTTCAGGTCAGAAACAGCTTTGATCCATATCAATCAGACCAGCAGCTTCTTGCACTGGTTGGGCCAGTGTAGACCATCCTTGTAAATAAGAATTTGTTCTCAACTGACTTGCCTAGTTAAATAAACGGTTAAAAAAATGTATCTTCTTCATATAGTTGGGCATAGCTAAACCAGGCCCAGGAGTCACAGGCTACAGATGAACGTCTGACTGAATTCAACGTACGAACCCAAATCCATTCCATCTCCTCAGAAAAAAACCTAGCTTGCTCCATGGCTATCTTTAAGACCATATATACACTGTCTGAAAAAGGGGAAATACACTGAGTGTACAAAACATTAAGAACCCCTGCTCTTTCCATGACATTGACTGATCAGTGTAGTTGAAGGGGAGGAGACAGGCAAAGCCTTGAGACAATTAAAAGATGGATGGTGTATGTGTGCCTTTCAGAGGAATGGGCAAGACAAACGATTGAAGTGCCTTTGAACAGGGTATGGTAGTAGGTGCCAGGCGCACCGGTTTGTGTTAGCAACTGCAATGCTGCTATATTTGTTCATGCTCAACCGTTTCCTGTGTGTATCAAGAATGGTCCGCCACCCAAAGGACATCCAGCCAACTTGACACAACTGTGGGAAGCATTGGAGTCGACAACCTATGAATTAAGGCTGTTCTAAATGCAAGAGGGTGGGATTGCAACTCAATATTAGGAAGGTGTTCCCGAATGTTTGGTATACTCAGTGTACATACTAAATATATAATCTTCACTTCAGTCAATTAAATATATATTCTTCACTTTAGTAAATTAATCAGAAACAGCTCTCTGTGTCTCCATCCATCAGACCAGGAGTTTCTTGTACTGGCTGCTGAGGCTGGCCTGGAAGGCATCCACCTTACTTATCCTGGTGCTGGTGCTGGTGCTGGAAGAACCAGAGGATGAGGCCAGATTCTTTCCTCCCTCTGTGGCCGCCCGGCACCCCAGAGCCGCCGCAAGCTGCCTCTGGCACCGGGACGAGCCAAAGTAGTAGACCAGGGGGTCCAGGCAGCAGCTTATGCTCCCCACACACAGAGACACCAGGTAGGCCACGTGAGTGGCGTCCGGCTCCCCCGTCACCCGCCCACCAATCTGGAGGTAGTGAGCCAGAAGGATGGCGTTGGTGGGCGTGAAACAGATCACAAACACCACCAGCACGATGACCACCATCACCACTGCCCGTGCCTTCTGCCTTGAACGACCTAGATCAAATTCCAATAGAAAATGTTGTTATCCTCTTATGGGGAAGGTTGTTGTGCAGAAGACATGGAAAAGAGAATCAATACAAATAGCCAACTTTTTAGACCAAAAACTTGGTCTGTGAAACCGCTCCTATTAGTAAAACTGCATGATGACAGTGTGTGGTCACTGTGCTGCATATAATTTGTGAAGTGCATAAGTCTGGTTTCTATTTACCTATGACGCCGTGTGGAGCCCTGTTGAGCACCTGCACCACCCGGGTGTAGCAGGTCACCGTGATGAACAGCGGCAGGAAGTAGAGGGTGCAGGAAAGAATGGGGAAGAAGAAGAGGTAGCGCCCCTCTAACAGCTTCAGGTCCTGGATGTCATGGCAGGTGGTTATGCCCAGTGGGTCGTAGTAGACCGTCTGCTGTGAGAGGACCAGGGGCAGCGAGCCGCCCACAGCCAGGACCCACATGGAGCTGCAGGCCAGGGCTGCGTTACGTGGACTCCTCCAGGCCAGGGAGTTGATGGGGTAGGCCACGGCCAGCAGGCGGTCCACGCTGATACAGGTCATAAGGAGGACGGAGGAGTACATGTTGCAGTAGAAGGCGGCGGTGACCAGGCGGCACATCCCCTCGCCGAAGCCCCAGTCGTTGCCACTGTAGTGGTAGGCGATCTTGAAGGGCAGCAATAGGGCGAACAGGAGGTCAGCGGCCGCCAGGTTCAGCATGTAGATCACCGCCGGCTTCATGGGACGGATCTGTCGGGCAAAGGTCACCATGGCGACAGTGTTGAGGGGCACGCTGATGAGGAAGACGACGGTGTAAAGCGTCGGGATGAAGATGGTGGACAGACGGCCTGTCAGGAAGTCGTTGGCCGTAACAGAGATAGCGTAAGACCAGACTCCTGTAACATTCCTGACCGAGCCCAGTTCCACCTGTCCCAGTCTGGACCCGTTAATAAACCCAACTCTCTGTCCCGGTGCGGATCCATGGTTGAGTCTGCCTCCGGGCCCATTTCTGTCTTCGTTTGGGTAGTAGTCCAGCAGGTCCAGATCTATAGGCTCGTCTGTGACCAGGGGCCATTCCGTGACTAATCGCCTGGCAAAGGTCCTAACGATGGCGCTGCCTGAGCAGAAAAACAACATAGAGACGTGAGTCAGCCACACATGAGGATAGGTGTGGAGCACTGCACTCTACATTGTAATACAGTCATAGAACTCAGTGGCGTGGAGAGCCTCAAACAGACTGTTTGGATTTCTTTATAGGATCTCCTTGAAATGGGATGAGGCATGTCTTGATATGAGGGGATACAATGTTAATAAAATGGCCAACTACTTAAATGTGTTCAAAAATAACACTTTTGGGGTCCTGACCATGGCAATTCATTTCAAGCTGTTTTGATCCATCACAGCCTATGAATGAAAAGTATATCAGTAAAGTACACAATGTGTGAGAGAATGAATATAATCCTTTCTTTTTTTTGGTTACAATAGTCTATAGGCCTATTCAAAATATACCATGACTTGGTCATTTATATTTAGGAATATGTATGTCTGACTGTCTATAAATGTTTGGAGACGATTTACAACAACAAAAAACGTGCATGAATTTGTTGGCTACATCTAAGCCTATGTTGTGATAATTCAGTGCATAAAAATGAAGTCACCTTCCACACCGACCTGTTATAGCCTAGAAGAATGAGTGAACATTTGGAAAATAATATGTGTGGCTATATACAGTATCAAGAGGGTCTACAAAGTGTCGCCTACACGTTGTTTGTATGAAATACTTTTAAGTAAAAGTGACACACTTTATGAGGAAACAAACATTTCATCACACATAAGGGGAATTCTACTCACCGTTATAAACCGCGGACGAAGCCGCATGCACGGCTGCCAGGATAAGAACAGTTTTATACAACATCCTCCCAGAACTGCAATTAAGTCCCATAAAGATGAACAGGTTTACTAATAAAGCCTACAGCGCTTCTGCTAGATCTGGAAACGTTTTTTAATCTATATGTTTCGTCTGTCTCCTCACTGTTGCTGTACAAAACTGTACTAAACTGTCGCTTTCAGATAGTTCATAGTCGCCTGTCCCACCATGACGCATATTATAGCTTTTTTTTTCAGCAGGACGCGCGTTCATTTCTTCTGATGTCATCAGTTGGGATCAATGATCGGAACGGAAGAATAATGCAGCTGCATGTCAAACATTTCACGTTGGTCGATATTTAATGTTAAATGACATTTTTGACTGAATGGAGATCGATGCTGTTTTCTTGTTATGATAATTGTTATTAAATAGACCTAGCCTATGGATTTTTGGAAAACAAAAGTTACTTTTTTGACACTGATAGTCCCAGTTATTTCTTCCTAGACCCACAACATAAAGTTTGACGAGAGCAGACAAGAACATTTTTCAACAACTTAATTAATTTCAAACACTGAGGTCATATGTGAAGATGGCTATTTTGTCAGTTTGATGTGTTTTAGTTCAGTATGTATGTGCTTGTTTTTGATAATATAAAGCTGCAGGGGCTGAACTTTGGATTTAGAAGTCGAGGGACATACAGTACCAGTCAAAAGTTTGGACACACCTACTGTGGGGTATTTTTTATTTTGACTATTTTCTACATTGTAGAATAATAATGAAGACATCAAAACTATGAAATAACACATGTGGAATCATCTAGTAACCGAAAAAGTGTTAAACAAATCAAAATATATTTTATATTCTTAAAAGTAGCCACCCTTTGCCTTGATGACAGCTTTGCATTCTCTCAACCAGCTTCATGAGGTAGTCAGTCACCTGGAATGCTTTTCCAACAGTCTTGAATGATTTCCCACATATGCGGAGCACTTGTTGGCTGCTTTTCCTTCACTCTGCGGTCCAACTCATCCCAAACCATCTCTATTGGGTTGAGGTCGGGTGATTGTAGAGGCCAGGTCATCTGATGCAGCACCCCATCACTCTTCTTCTTGGTCAAATAGCCCTTACACAGCCTGGAGGTGTGTTTTGAAAAACAAATGATAGTCCCACTAAGCGCAAACCAGATTTGATGGCGTATTTCTGCAGAATGCTGTGGTAGCCATCTATTCACCTACTCTGCATCTCACAAAGACATGCTGGTTGGAACCAAAAATCTAAAATTTGGACTCATCAAAGGACAGATTTCCACCGTTCTACTGTCCATTGCTCTTGTTTCCTGGCCCAAGCAAGTCTCTTCTTATTATTGGTATCCTTTAGTAGTGGTTTCTTTACAGCGATTTAACCACGAAGGCCTGATTCACGCAGTCTCCTCTGAACAGTTGATGTTGAGATGTGTCTGTTACTTGAACTCTGCGAAGCACAATCTGAGGTGCAGTTCATTTCTGAGGCTGGTATCTCTAATGCACTTATCCTCTGCAGCAGAGGTAACTCTGCGTCTTCCTTTCCTGTGGTAGTCCTCATGAGAGCCAGTTTCATTATAGCACTTGATGTTTTTTTCGACTCCACTTAAAGAAACTTGAAAAGTTCTTAAAATTTTCCGGATTGACTGACCTTCATGTCTTAAAGTAATGATGGACTGTTGTTTCTCTTTGCTTATTTGAGATGTTCTTGCCATAATAGCCCTATTTGGTAGAATACCAAGTTCCTATCTTCTGTATACCTTGTCACAACACAAATTATTGGCTCAAATGCATTAAGGAAAGACATTCAACAAATTAACTTTTAACAAGGCACACCTGTGAATTGAAATGCATTCC
Source organism: Oncorhynchus mykiss (assembly GCF_057628025.1). Taxonomy (NCBI): domain Eukaryota; kingdom Metazoa; phylum Chordata; class Actinopteri; order Salmoniformes; family Salmonidae; genus Oncorhynchus; species Oncorhynchus mykiss. Next base: position 34,360,807 of record NC_143050.1, on the reverse strand, counting down.
AGGTGACTACTTCATGAAGCTGGTTGAGAGAATGCCAAGAGTGTGCAAAGCTGTCAAGGCAAATGGTTGATACTTTGAAGAATCTCAAATATAAAGTATATTTTGATCTGTTTAACACTTTTTTGGTTACATGATTCCATATGTGTTATTTAATATTGTTGATGTCTTCACTATTATTCTACAATGCAGAAATTAGTAAAATAAAGATAAACCCTTGAATGAGTAGGTGAGTCCAAAATTTTGACTGGTACTGTATATATATATATATATATATATATATATATATATATGTGTAATATACAGTAATATACAGTATATATATACAGTACCAGTCAAATTTTTGGACTCACCTACTCATTCAATGGTTTATCTTTATTTTACTATTTTCTATATATATATATATATATATATGTTTATTTATTTATTTATTTATGTCAGATAAACACTCCAAACAGTCTACCTGACTGCTTGGAGGCATCCGCATGGTCTTAAAGCACACCGTTTCCTTGTTTGTATCACATTCCAATGATAAAACTGGGGGGGGGACAAAAATGCAATTTCCCCCAGTGAAAGTTGTGCCCCTGTAAGATGCATTTCCTCTATATTGTGCAGATCTGATTTTGATAATGGTCGGCATCAGAATTTCCAGGAATTGCCCAATTTGTCAAGAGGGAGAGTGAGCAAGAGAGGATGTGTAAGAATGGCAAGGAATCTCTTTCTGTAAGAGCAGATACAACAGTTGCAGCTGAGTCTCTGTGGTACAACAGAGCACATTTATAATTAAGTGATAACGCCAGAGAAGCCGGTGTTTGGAGGATATATTGGCATGGGTGTTGTTAGGCCCCAAACACCGGCTTCGAGGGACCGTGGTAATCAAAAGTGGTGATCACTTTTATACAATGGGTTACCAACACACTCAAATAATGATTGACATTTTAATTAAAAACATTATTTTGATTAATTTATTCTTAGAGGGAGACAGAGAGCTGGTTTGAAACTCAGGGCACATCAGGTGTTTATTGTAAAGGACCACATCGGTAACTGGCTCCATGGGCAAATTCCAGGAAACCCAGCACTCCGAATATAAGTGTGTCACAAAACAAACAATATCTCACAGTGATGGTAGTGCAAAGAACTGAACTAAATAGGGTGTGATAATGACTTACATGTGTGTGAACAGGTGATGAGAATTCAGATGATTAGGATCTGGAGAGTGAGCTGCGTTCAGGGGATCTATGTGTTTGAGAGTGTAACAACTCTCTCGTCAGGACACTGTTATTCAGAGGAGCTAGCCAACAACACAACTAACACAATCACTTCCAACTGAAGCTAGAAAGACAGCAAACTAGCTGCACTTGTTTCGTTTGACCTTATTTCTATTGATAGTTCTTTGTATATATCCCAAACATTATGCTGACTCATGATTTCGACTGGCTGAGAAAAGTTGACTGCCTGTCTGTCTCATCCCGACATCTTCATTACGATGGGACAGCTGGAGATTGAATTTGAAAATCGGAACAATGTTGCAAATGTAAGAGATACAGAGAGCAAGGTTTAGACAAATCTCAACTGTTGAAAACAACATGTAAGTCTAAAAGAAATGTGAGATAATGTCTAGATGCTTTTTATAGTGGATATCAAGTTTATAAATTGCCTGGCTGGGCTGATGAGACAGTGGATTGCGCAGTCAAATGGAACAGAGTAAATAGGCATTTTAACGTCAAAGATTTAGCCAGTGTTAACTTGTGGAATAAACCCGGACTGGAATGCAGTCTTAACCAATCAGCATTCACCCACCCGTTGTATAACACTGAATAAATCACTGTGTGACAACACATTATTATATAATGTACTGCATAATGGAATTTATAATCGGCTATACTTTTTACCAATCAAAATGTCTCGGCTGTCACACCCTGATGTTTCACCTGTCTTGTGCTTCTCTCCACCCCCCTCCAGGTGTTGCCCGTTTTCCCCATTATCCCCTGTGCATTTATGCCAGTGTTTTCTGTTTGTCTTGTCAAGCCTACCAGAGCAGTTTTCACCGTACTCCTGTTTTTTACGCTAGTCTTCCTGGTTTTGACTGTTCTGCCTGGCGTTCTGTACCTTTCGGACTCTGCTCTCAATACTGACCTCTGCCTGTCCTTGACCTGTCATTTGCCTGCCACCTGTTTTTGTAATACACTTTTGTTACTTTGAACTGTCTGCATCTGGGTCTTATCCAGAGGTCTGATATCGGCTTGGTGTGAATCCTGTAAGAGGAATGCATTTGTACTGATGTTGACCTCGCTCAAGCATTTAAAAACCTCTCGGTTTTCCTGTCTATTCCCAGAGGCTGCTTTTCCCTGGGAAAGTAAACTGACCTTGCTGTTTAGAAACAGTCCCCTGAATGTTCTGTCTACCCGTCCAGCTTCAGGACGTGTTCAGATTCAATCACTCGTGATTAACACTGTTTCTAGATGATTGAACTAGTGAAAAACATGGTGTAAAATTGAACGACAAAGCAAGATTGGAATTTTCTGCACTTTTGATCTGTGATTAATGTGTAAAACTCCTCCTCAGCTTACAGTAAGCAGAAACACCTCTGCCATCCTGATCCTCAACACAGTGGCCACCCAGGGTTGCATGCTCTGCTTCCTCCAAAAGGATCCGAGACAGCTAATACCGCCCATGTGATCAGACTGCTGAACAGCTAACCCTAGCTGTCTCCCTGCACAGACCTGCACCTTAGAGTCTTCACACTTACTACACTTCAGAGAAGGCCTAAGGATTTAAGAACATGTATATTTTTAATTGAAGTCCAATTGAATTTCTATTTCATCTTTACAATAATTTTCTGAATTCCTCTCTTCAGTTTGTGTTGAAAAGAGAAGGGTTAATACTGAAAAATCCAATCATGTTAGCTGTGTAGCCTAGCTATATTATAATATGAATGGAAATGTATGATAACATTATTGTACTTTTATATTCGAATGGGAGGGGTCAATGTAATTATTGATATGCTAACATCACTTGATCATGATGCATGTTGTCTGTTAGCTAGCTAGCTAGCTAAGGAGCTGTGTATTGTCAGCTAATTGAATGTAAATTGATGAGAAAAAAGTTGCATTATTGTAATATGTTTTAGAATAAAAGTTTATTGGATCGTTAAATAGTTTGTGCTTACTGGCTAGTAGGGTCTACTGTAAAAGTTATCATCAATTTGAGCTGCAGACCAAGAATGTTGCTTTGCCAGCCATAACAAAAGTTAAGGATTTAATGTGAATTGAAAAGTAGAAATCTCTTTCGGCACTCCGCTCCTCAGACTCTCCTTCATCTCTCGTAGTGGGAATAGGGCCTCAGAGACTATCTACTATACTGAACAAAAATATTAACGCAACATGCAACAATTTCAATAATTTATTGAGTTACAGTTCATATAAAGAAATCCATCAATTGATATAAATTCATTAGGCCAGAATCTATTCATATCACATGACTGGGCAGAAGCGCAGCCATGAGTGGGTCTGGGAGGGCATAGGCCCACCCACTGGGGAGTTAGGCCCAGTCAATCAGAATGAGTTTTTCCCTAGAAAAAGGCTTTATTACAGTGTACAAAACTGCACATTTTAGAGTGACCTTTTATTGACCCCAGCACAAGGTGCACCTGTGTAATGATAATGCTGTTTAATCAGCTTCTTGATATGCCACTCCTGTCAGGTGGATGGATTATTTTGGCAAATGAAAAATTTTCACTAACAGGGATGTAAACAAATTTGTGCACACATTTTGAGAGAAATAAGCATTTTGTGTGTATGGAACAATTCTGGGATCTTTTAATTCAGCACTACATGTTGCGTTTATTCAAAATGAGCAACTTTTTATTATCTGGGGAATATTGATCGGCAGCTTCACCTAGTGGGAAATTTGTAGGAATCCTCCAATCAGAGCACAGATATTGGTCATGTGAACAGGCTGCAGTTCCAACATATTTGGAAAAACATGGCAACCTGAAGCAAGAGAAAATCAACTCCCATGTTGGAGTGAAATGTTGGCCATTCCTGTCTCATATGTTTCTCCACTACTATATTATATAATGATATGTTAATACATACATACTGTGTTCAGTTTGTCACGTTAAGCTGCCAAAAATATCCACTGTGGTGCATATTCTTATCGATTAGCATGCTAACCGCAACCCATGCATGTTACGTCAATGGGACAAAGAGGCTACATTTCGTTTATCATTTTACATTGCTTTTTGTATGATTTACTAGTGGGCTAGCTTGATGAATACCATTTACACTTCCTAAAATCTAGTTTTCCAATGTCTGCGTTGTCATTGACTTGACTGGAAGTAGGTTGAGTGGATCCCCAGGGTAGGGGCAACACCTGTTGGTTGCTTGTTTGTTAGCTGATAAATTCCATACAGGTGTGACAGTCAACAGGCAACAAAAAGCTATAGGATATTCGTAAATAAATGGGGAAATTGAGTTTTCAGTTGATATACACTGAGTATACCAAACATTAGGAACACTCTCTTAATATTTAGTTTCTCCCCCACTCCCCTTTTACCCCTTTTACCCTCCCCGCTTTTGCCCTTAGAACAGCCTCAATTTTTTCGGGTCATAGACTTTACAAGGCGTCGAAAGCTTTCCACAGGGATGTTGGCCCATGTTGTCCTTTGGGTGGTGTACCATTCTTGATACACACGTGAAACTGTTGAGTGTGAAAAACCCAGCAGCGTGGCACCTGGCACCTACTACTGTACCCTGTTCAAAGGCAATTGAATATTTTGTTTTGCCCATTCACCCTCTGAATGGCACACATACACAATCCATGTCTCAACTGTCTCAAGGCTTAAAAGTCCTTGTTTAACCTGTCTCCTCCCCTCCATCTACACTGATTGAAGTGGATATAACAAGTGGCATCAATAAGGGATCATATCTTTCACATGGATTCGCCTGGTCAGTCTATATCATAGAGAAGGTGGTCTTAATGTTTCGTATACTCACTGTATAAAGAAGGAAATGGCTGCCGTTTCACGATCCTGTAACCAATTGTGCTATTGTGTATGTTTTCTCGCTTTATTTGTAACTTATTTTGTACATAATGTTTCTGGCACCGTGTCTTATGACCAAAAAGAGCTTCTAAATATCAGGACAGTGATTACTCACCTGGAGGAATACTTTTTCTTCAACGAGACGGACGGGAAGGATTTACTTCAGACACCCGACAAGGCCCTCATCCCCGTCATTCACAGGAGAAAGAGACGGAGGTATCGTGGACGACGGTCCGGGTGCCTTGTAAGGATCTGTCGCAGAGAGGGTAATCTACCTTTACCATCGGTCCTATTAGCCAATGTACAAACAATCGATAATAAAATAGACGAACTACGATCACCTATATCCTACCAACGGGACATTAAAACCGGGAATATCTTATGTTTCACTGAGTCGTGGCTGAACGACGACATGAATAACATACAGCTGGCAGGTTTTAAGCTTTTCGGCAGGATAGAACAGCGGCCTCTGGCAAGACAAGGGGTGATGGTCTATGTATATTTGTAAACAACAGCTGGTGCATGAAATCTAAGGAAGTCTCAAGGTTTTGCTCGCCTGAAGTAGAGTATCTCACTGTAGATAAAACTATTTACTTAGAAAGTTTTCATCTGTATTTTTCGTAATTGTCTATTTACCACCACAAATCGATGCTGGCACTAAGACCGCATTCAATGAGCTGTATATGGCCATAAGCAAACAGGAAAACGCTCATCCAGAGGCGGCGCTCCTAGTGACCGGGGACTTTAATGCAGGGAAACTCAAATCCTTTTTACCTCATTTCTACCAACATGTTAAATATGCAACAAAGAGGGGGAAAAACTCTAGACCAACTTTACTCCACACAGAAATGCGTACAAATCTCTCCCTCGCCTCCCATTTGGCAAATCTGATCATAATTCTATCCTCCTGATTCCTGCTTACAAGCAAAAACTTAAGCAGGAAGCACCAGTGACTCAGTCAATAACAAAGTGGTCAGATGAAGCACATACTAAGCTACAGGACTGTTTTGCTAGCACAGATCGGAATATGTTCCGGAATTCTTCCGAAAGCATTGAGGAGTACACCACACCAGTCACTGGCTTCATCAGTAAGTGCATCGATGACATCGTCCCCACAGTGACCGTACATACATACCCCAACCAGAAGCCATGGATTACAGGTAACATCTGCACTGAGCTAAAGGGTAGAGCTGCCGCTTTCAAGGAGCAGAGAAAGAAATAAATAAGAAATCCCGCTATGACCTCCGACGAACCATCAAACAGGAAAAGCATCAATACAGGACTAAGATTGAATCGTACTACACCGGCTCCGACGCTCATCAGATGTGGCAGGGCTTGCAAACTTTTACAGACTACAATGGGGAGCACAGCCACGAGCTGCCCAGTGACATGAGCCTACCAGATGAGCTAAATTACATCTATACATCTATACTCACTACGAGGCAAGTAACATTGAAGGCAAGTAACATTGAAGCATGCATGAGAGCATCAGCTGTTCCGGAAGACTGTGTGATCATGCTCTCCATAGCCGATGTGAGTAAGACCTTTAAACAGGTCAACATTCACAAGGCCGCAGTGCCAGACGGATTACCGGGGCGTGTATTCCGAGCATGCGCTGACCAACTGGCAAATGTCTTCACTGACATGTTCAACCTGTCCCTGACTGAGTCTGTAATAGTCTGTAATACCAACATGTTTCAAGCAGACCACCATAGTGTGCCTAAGAAGGTAACCTGCTTAAATGACTCCTGACCGGTAGCACTCACGTACTCACGTTTCATGTAGCCATGAAATGCTTTGAAAGGCTGGTCATGGCTCACATCAATACCATTATCCTAGAAACCCTAGACCCACTCCAATTTCAATACCGCCTATGTGAGAATGTTATTCATTGACTACAGCTCAGCGTTCAACACCATAGTGCCCTCAAAGCTCATCACTAAGCTAAGGACCCTGGGACTAAACATCTCCCTCTGCAACTGGATCCTGGACTTCCTGACTGGCCGCCCCCAGGTGGTAAGAGTACTGTAGGTAACAGCACATCCGCCACACTGAACCTCAACAAGGGGGCCCCTCAGTGGTGCGTGCTCAGTCCCCTCCTGTACTCCTTGTTCACTCATGACTGCATGGCCAGGCATGACTACAACACCATCATCAAGTTTGCTGATGACACAACAGTGGTAGGTCTCATCACCAACAGCGGTGATCGAGACAATGGAGATGATTGTGGACTACAGGAAAAAGAGAACCGAGCATGCCCCCATTCTCATCGATGGGGCTGCAGTGGAGCAGGTGGAGAGCTTCAAGTTCCTTGGTGTCCACATCACCAACAAACTATCATGGTCCAAACACCCTAAGACAGTCATGAAGAGGGCAGGACAAAGCCTATTCCCCCTCAGGAGACTGAAAATATTTGGCATGGGTCCTCAGATCCTCAAAAGGTTATACAGCCGCACCATCGAGAGCATCCTGACTGGTTGCATCAATGCCTGGTATGGAAACTGCTCGGTGTCCGACCACAAGGCACTACAGAGGGTAGTGCGTACGGCCCAGTACATCACTGGGGCCAAGCTTCATGCCATCCAGGACCTGTATACCAGGCGGTGTCAGAGGAAGGCCCTAAACATTTTCAAAGACCTAGTCATAGACTGTTCTCTCTGCTACTGCACGACAAGCGGTACTGGAGCACCAAGTCTAGGTCCAAAAGGCTTCTTAACAGATTCTACCCCCAAGCCGTAAGACTCCTGAACATCTAATCAAAGGGCTACCCAGACCCCTCTTTTACGCTGCTGCTACTCTGTTTATTATCTATGCATTGTCACTTTAACTCTACCTACAGTGCCTTGCGAAAGTATTCGGCCCCATTGAACTTTGCGACCTTTTGCCACATTTCAGGCTTCAAACATAAAGATATAAAACTGTATTTTTTTGTGAAGAATCAACAACAAGTGGGACACAATCATGAAGTGGAACGACATTTATTGGATATTTCAAACTTTTTTAACAAATCAAAAACTGAAAAATTGGCCGTGCAAGATTATTCAGCCCCCTTAAGTTAATACTTTGTAGCACCACCTTTTACTGCAATTATAGCTGTAAATCGCTTGGGGTATGTCTCTATCAGTTTTGCACATCGAGAGACTGAAATTTTATCCCATTCCTCCTTGCAAAACAGCTCAAGCTCAGTGAGGTTGGATGGAGAGCATTTGTGAACAGCAGTTTTCAGTTCTTTCCACAGATTCTCGATTGGATTCAGGTCTGGACTTTGACTTGGCCATTCTAACACCTGGATATGTTTATTTTTGAACCATTCCATTGTAGATTTTGCTTTATGTTTTGGATCATTGTCTTGTTGGAAGACAAATCTCCGTCCCAGTCTCAGGTCTTTTGCACACTCCATCAGGTTTTCTTCCAGAATGGTCCTGTATTTGGCTCCATCCATCTTCCCAACAATTTTAACCATCTTCCCTGTCCCTGCTGAAGAAAAGCAGGCCCAAACCATGATGCTGCCACCACCATGTTTGACAGTGGGGATGGTGTGTTCAGGGTGATGAGCTGTGTTGCTTTTACGCCAAACATAACGTTTTGCATTGTTGCCAAAAAGTTCAATTTTGGTTTCATCTGACCAGAGCACCTTCTTCCACATGTTTGGTGTGTCTCCCAGGTGGCTTGCGGCAAACTTTAAACAACACTTTTTATGGATATCTTTAAGAAATGGCTTTCTTCTTGCCACTCTTCCATAAAGGCCAGATTTGTGCAATATACGACTGATTGTTGTCCTATGGACAGAGTCTCCCACCTCAGCTGTAGATCTCTGCAGTTCATCCAGAGTGATCATGGGCCTCTTGGCTGCATCTCTGATCAGTCTTCTCCTTGTATGAGCTGAAAGTTTAGAGGGACGGCCAGGTCTTGGTAGATTTTCAGTGGTCTGATACTCCTTCCATTTCAATATTATCGCTTGCACAGTGCTCCTTGGGATGTTTAAAGCTTGGGAAATCTTTTTGTATCCAAATCCGGCTTTAAACTTCTTCACAACAGTATCTCGGACCTGCCTGGTGTGTTCCTTGTTCTTCATGATGCTCTCTGCGCTTTTAGCGGACCTCTGAGACTATCACAGTGCAGGTGCATTTATACGGAGACTTGATTACACACAGGTGGATTGTATTTATCATCATTAGTCATTTAGGTCAACATTGGATCATTCAGAGATCCTCACTGAATTTCTGGAGAGAGTTTGCTGCACTGAAAGTAAAGGGGCTGAATAATTTTGCACGCCCAATTTTTCAGTTTTTGATTTGTTAAAAAAGTTTGAAATATCCAATAAATGTCGTTCCACTTCATGATTGTGTCCCACTTGTTGTTGATTCTTCACAACATACACACAGACAGTGAATGCTGCTGTTCTATGATATACCATTTATTCAACTGCGTGACCAAGGTCACTTCTCACTTCATATTGTAAATACAGTGTTGCCTAATACAGTCCATTATTATGCATACTACCGCTCTTATTACTCGCTATGTTTTGCTCTTTTTATCAATGTTATGGTTATTATTGTTACTGCGTTGTTGAGGGAGCTAGAGCATTTCCTCGCCTACCTGCTGCTGTAAACTGTGTATGTGACGAATACATTTTTATGTGAGATGCTGTATCTGACTGCACTGCAGCACAGCCTGCACTGGATATGACTAAATTCTCCTTGTAGGGTAACATAAGCCTCCGCTCTATCCACAGGTCAGAGTCCACCCTCCATCCAGTCCATCTAATCCACATCCACAGATGACTTCATTGATTACATCAAAGTTAATAAGTGACTAAGTCGCTTGTGTGACTTTTACTTAGACACTGGTTAGTGGTTACCCTGTTGTTGTTTGCAGAAGTCTATTTGGCTTTGGAGGCGTGGCAAGGCTATTTTCCAATATCCATAGTAGACCTACTGGCTCTTAAAATGGAGCGATGTACTGGGGGTGCCTTAAAGTGGTATGCTAGTACAGTACATTGGAACGAAGCCTTTGATTACAAAGTACCACAACTCTCTCTTTCGCCTTCCTTCTAATTTCTTTATTTGGAAAGTTGCCGTAACAGTCTGACCGTGAAGGATTGAGTCCACTACTGAAGTAGCTGTGTAAGGCTAAGCCTTAACCTTGGCCTTTCTGTACGTAATATACAAAGATGTCTCATATGGCTCCCGTGTGGCTTAGTTGGTAGAGCAGGGCGCTAGCAACTCCAGAGTTGTGGGTTCGTATTTCCATGGGGGACCAGTATAACAGTGTGCGCACTCTGGATAAGAATGTCTCATGTTGTCTCAGTGTGACAAAGTCGTGCTAATCTTATTTTCGCTGTGGAGTTACTGAAAGTCTCAACTTCAGTCTGACGGATTGAACAGAATGTAAGCAAATGATTATTTCTCAGCGTAGTAAGGAAATGACAAAAATGCCGTAGGAGGGCAACTGGCCAGAAATGCACAACAATGTTGAAATATTTGACTTCTTATAGTCATTATCTGTGGCATACACAAAATAGTTGTCCTATTTTAATTTTATTTATCAGTATTTGCAATAAAGTCACTGTACCAGAATGTAACTGTGACCCTAGACACACTACCGGGAATCTGGTTCGCAATTAACTCATAGGGATGGCTTATAGTTGAGTAACAGTAGGTGGGTTCTGCCTTCCAGTTTGGTTAAGGATTCTCAGATCGGACATTTTCATGATAACTGCCACTACTGCTGGGAAAAGTTACTAGGCGACAGACAGTTACAAAGTAAACATGTAAGAAAAACATGGTTCTTGACGGAAGAGGCTGGATAGTCAAACTTTGACCTACAGCAGCACCCGGGTCCATCTGGTGTTATCTGTTAATGTCCTTCCTGTCTAGAGAGGCAGATTAACTATGATGCTATTGTGGCCAGACAGAGCTTTCTGCACAGACAGCCTGTCTTCTCTCTGTGTGTGTGTGTGTGTGTGTGTGTGTGTGTGTGTGTGTGTGTGTGCGTGTGTGCGTGTGTGCGTGCGTGCGTGCGTGCGTGCGTGCGTGCGTTTAGGGTGGTGTCTTTGTTTCATGGGTTTGGGTTTCCTCTATTTCCCGGAGATCACATGACATTTTTCAGCTAGAGACAGGACATTAGGTGTAAAGGCCAGTTCAACCAATCCTAACATTTTGCTGAAGTTACAGTACTGAACAGCTACTGTCTGCACTGGGCCTGGGCCACATCGGGCCTGAGTGGTTTACAGCAATCTGACCTGAACACTCCTCTAATGATAGAGGAAGGCAGATGTTCACAAAGATGGCTATCCAGAATTAGAGAGAGAGAAAATGTCACAACCTGATCTCTCTCACCTGTCCTTGTTATTGTCTCCACCCCCTCCAGGTGTCGCTTATTTTCCCCCGTGAAATGAATCCCTGTGTTTCCTGTCTCTCTGTGGCAGTTCGTCTTGTATGTTTATCAAGTCAACCAGCGTGTTTTTTGTTATTCCTGTACTCCTTTTTCTATTCTCTTTTGCCAGTCCACCCAGGTTTTGACCCTTGCCTGTTTTCTGGACTCCATTCCCGCCTGCCTGACTTTTCTGCCTGCCTGCCCTTCGGTACTTACTGGACTCAAAACTGGTTTGGACTTTTTGCCTGTACACAACCATTCTCCTGCCTACCCCTTTTTGGATGAATAAACATCTAAGACTCCAACCATCTGCCTCCTGTGTCTGCATCTGGGTCTCGCCTTGTGCCCTCTTCGAAAGACGTATGTTCAAGAAACCCTTGTACAATTTACAGTGAAATTATTGAAATATTAACACTTTACAAACTCCTAAAAAAACTGAAATAACAGAGACATGCTGAAGCAGTTTCCTGCACCTGTAATCCTCATCTATCAGATCATGTTGAGCTAGGCCTGGCTGTATGGGGGACTATTCAGGGGTGCTGTGTGAGGGCTGAGGGAAAGGTTATGTGTGTGTGTGTGTGTGTGTGTGTGTGTGTGTGTGTGTGTGTGTGTGTGTGGGGTGATGGAATAGGAGTGTGTGTGGGAGGGAGAGGGAAAGCATGGATCATTTACCCTGGGACAGTGAGAAGGCAGTGAAAACACAGAACCACACACCCCGGGTTCAAACAAGAACACACACATACACACACTCACTCACATTAACACTACAGTAGCAATGCACACTCTCTCACTTTCGACCGCCTCATGCTTTACTTATTAGGGAAACTTTAGGGTTTTCATTGAGGTGGAACTGTCCCCAAAATGTGTTGCATTTATCACAGTAATGTTATGTATTCAGTTCATGGGTTTTTAGTTTGTGTGTGGCGCTTGCATGTGTGTGTTACGTCATATTCTGTTCTTTCTACTGAAGGTGCAGATAGAACTTTAAAACAGTACCCTGTGTTTGGGTCACATTGCTCAGAAGGCCACTAACGGATTCCACACTAACACCAGCTCATTCTTGCTAAGGGAGAAGGCAGGAAACTGACCACGACAACACAGAGCACAGGGGTTAACTCTATGGCACGAGGCCAGTGTTGCGTTCCATTCCAGAAAGCTGTTCCCTATAGATAGTTCCCTCGGGTTCTGTCCTTGTTCACTGCCCTCTACAGAGCTCAGACACTTGGACAGCTGTGATAGAACCTGTTCCTGCACTAACGCTGTCACGTATGCCAGAGGGCTTAGCTCCCTGGCATACTTTAGTTGGGGGATAACTCTCCTGTCTTGAGACGCAGCCCAGATCTAAATACGTTTATATAACAGGCACATAATGACCAGCTAGACTACCAGGAATTGGGTAGCACTGGGAAAACATCCAAATTGACCAATTATGTCTGCCACTGAAAGAGACACAGTGGTGACCAACATGGATGGCGCATCATTGAAACAGCTATCAGTTTGTAGCCAGCCTTAATAAAAAGCCAATTGGGCAACACTGCCCTCTGTTGGAGATACTTAGCTGTGTCCTTAAAATCAAGCCAGGCCAAACCCAGTCATATCTCTACGGAAACGCAGTCCAATTAATATAAAGATTTACATAATCAAGATCTACATAATCCATGCCATGTTGTGTAATAATATAATAAAACCAAAATCAACATCAGATAACTGACGAAGTGGTAAATAGCGAAACTCCCCGGTCAATAGTAATATCATGGGTGTTACAAACATGTGCGTTTTAATGACTAGCCCTTGTCGGGGTAGGTTCCTTGTTCCTTGTCAATCCTTGGCTTATTGGTGATATCAGCAATCAGACAATATCTGCAGCAGAACATATGAACCTTAATCAATAACGGGGAGGGTCTTTGAGACTCACTACCTACACCCTCTATTGTCAGGGAAACGCCAAGTGTCGCTGTAGTCCTCTAATTAGACAGTATATCAATTACACCACCATGTTGTACAGTATTCACCCAATCCAGTCATATATCAATTACACCACCATGTTATACAGTATTCACCCAATCCAGTCATATATCAATTACACCACCATGTCCTACAGTATTCACCCAATCCAGTCATATATCAATTACACCACCATGTCCTACAGTATTCACCCAATCCAGTCATATATCAATTACACCACCATGTTATACAGTATTCACCCAATCCAGTCATATATCAATTACACCACCATGTCCTACAGTATTCACCCAATCCAGTCATATATCAATTACACCACCATGTCCTACAGTATTCACCCAATCCAGTCATATATCAATTACACCACCATGTCCTACAGTATTCACCCAATCCAGTCATATATCAATTACACCATGTCCTACAGTATTCACCCAATCCAGTCATATATCAATTACACCACCATGTCCTACAGTATTCACCCAATCCAGTCATATATCAATTACACCACCATGTCCTACAGTATTCACCCAATCCAGTCATATATCAATTACACCACCATGTCCTACAGTATTCACCCAATCCAGTCATATATCAATTACACCACCATGTCCTACAGTATTCACCCAATCCAGTCATATATCAATTACACCACCATGTCCTACAGTATTCACCCAATCCAGTCATATATCAATTACACCACCATGTCCTACAGTATTCACCCAATCCAGTCATATATCAATTACACCATGTCCTACAGTATTCACCCAATCCAGTCATATATCAATTACACCACCATGTCCTACAGTATTCACCCAATCCAGTCATATATCAATTACACCACCATGTCCTACAGTATTCACCCAATCCAGTCATATATCAATTACACCACCATGTCCTACAGTATTCACCCAATCCAGTCATATATCAATTACACCACCATGTCCTACAGTATTCACCCAATCCAGTCATATATCAATTACACCACCATGTCCTACAGTATTCACCCAATCCAGTCATATATCAATTACACCACCATGTCCTACAGTATTCACCCAATCCAGTCATATATCAATTACACCACCATGTCCTACAGTATTCACCCAATCCAGTCATATATCAATTACACCACCTTGTCCTACAGTATTCACCCAATCCAGTCATATATCAATTACACCACCATGTCCTACAGTATTCACCCAATCCAGTCATATATCAATTACACCACCATGTCCTACAGTATTCACCCAATCCAGTCATATATCAATTACACCACCATGTCCTACAGTATTCACCCAATCCAGTCATATATCAATTACACCACCATGTCCGACAGTATTCACCCAATCCAGTCATATATCAATTACACCACCTTGTCCTACAGTATTCACCCAATCCAGTCATATATCAATTACACCACCATGTCCTACAGTATTCACCCAATCCAGTCATATATCAATTACACCACCATGTCCTACAGTATTCACCCAATCCAGTCATATATCAATTACACCACCATGTCCGACAGTATTCACCCAATCCAGTCATATATCAATTACACCACCATGTGTACAGTATTCACCCAATCCAGTCATATATCAATTACACCACCTTGTCCTACAGTATTCACCCAATCCAGTCATATATCAATTACACCACCATGTCCTACAGTATTCACCCAATCCAGTCATATATCAATTACACCACCATGTCCTACAGTATTCACCCAATCCAGTCATATATCAATTACGCCACCATGTTGTACAGTATTCACCCAATCCAGTCATATATCAATTACACCACCATGTTGTACAGTATTCACCCAATCCAGTCATATATCAATTACACCACCATGTCCTACAGTATTCACCAAATCCAGTCATATATCAATTACACCACCATGTCCTACAGTATTCACCCAATCCAGTCATATATCAATTACACCACCATGTCCTACAGTATTCACCCAATCCAGTCATATATCAATTACACCACCATGTCCTACAGTATTCACCCAATCCAGTCATATATCAATTACACCACCATGTCCTACAGTATTCACCCAATCCAGTCATATATCAATTACACCACCATGTCCTACAGTATTCACCCAATCCAGTCATATATCAATTACACCACCATGTCCTACAGTATTCACCCAATCCAGTCATATATCAATTACACCACCATGTCCTACAGTATTCACCCAATCCAGTCATATATCAATTACACCATGTCCTACAGTATTCACCCAATCCAGTCATATATCAATTACACCACCATGTTGTACAGTATTCACCCAATCCAGTCATATATCAATTACACCACCATGTCCTACAGTATTCACCCAATCCAGTCATATATCAATTACACCACCATGTCCTACAGTATTCACCCAATCCAGTCATATATCAATTACACCACCATGTCCTACAGTATTCACCCAATCCAGTCATATATCAATTACACCACCATGTCCTACAGTATTCACCCAATCCAGTCATATATCAATTACACCACCATGTCCTACAGTATTCACCAAATCCAGTCATATATCAATTACACCACCTTGTCCTACAGTATTCACCCAATCCAGTCATATATCAATTACTCCACCATGTCCTACAGTATTCACCCAATCCAGTCATATATCAATTACACCACCATGTCCTACAGTATTCACCCAATCCAGTCATATATCAATTACACCACCATGTCCTACAGTATTCACCCAATCCAGTCATATATCAATTACACCACCATGTCCTACAGTATTCACCCAATCCAGTCATATATCAATTACACCACCATGTCCTACAGTATTCACCCAATCCAGTCATATATCAATTACACCACCATGTCCTACAGTATTCACCCAATCCAGTCATATATCAATTACTCCACCATGTCCTACAGTATTCACCCAATCCAGTCATATATCAATTACACCACCATGTCCTACAGTATTCACCCAATCCAGTCATATATCAATTACACCACCATGTCCTACAGTATTCACCCAATCCAGTCATATATCAATTACACCACCATGTCCTACAGTATTCACCCAATCCAGTCATATATCAATTACACCACCATGTCCTACAGTATTCACCCAATCCAGTCATATATCAATTACACCACCATGTCCTACAGTATTCACCCAATCCAGTCATATATCAATTACACCACCATGTCCTACAGTATTCACCCAATCCAGTCATATATCAATTACACCACCATGTCCTACAGTATTCACCCAATCCAGTCATATATCAATTACTCCACCATGTCCTACAGTATTCACCCAATCCAGTCATATATCAATTACACCACCATGTTATACAGTATTCACCCAATCCAGTCATATATCAATTACACCACCATGTCCTACAGTATTCACCCAATCCAGTCATATATCAATTACACCATGTCCTACAGTATTCACCCAATCCAGTCATATATCAATTACACCACCATGTCCTACAGTATTCACCCAATCCAGTCATATATCAATTACACCATGTCCTACAGTATTCACCCAATCCAGTCATATATCAATTACACCATGTCCTACAGTATTCACCCAATCCAGTCATATATCAATTACACCACCATGTCCTACAGTATTCACCCAATCCAGTCATATATCAATTACACCACCATGTCCTACAGTATTCACCCAATCCAGTCATATATCAATTACACCACCATGTCCTACAGTATTCACCCAATCCAGTCATATATCAATTACACCACCATGTGTACAGTATTCACCCAATCCAGTCATATATCAATTACACCACCATGTCCTACAGTATTCACCCAATCCAGTCATATATCAATTACACCACCATGTCCTACAGTATTCACCCAATCCAGTCATATATCAATTACACCACCATGTCCTACAGTATTCACCCAATCCAGTCATATATCAATTACACCACCATGTCCTACAGTATTCACCCAATCCAGTCATATATCAATTACACCACCATGTCCTACAGTATTCACCCAATCCAGTCATATATCAATTACACCACCATGTCCTACAGTATTCACCCAATCCAGTCATATATCAATTACACCACCATGTCCTACAGTATTCACCCAATCCAGTCATATATCAATTACACCACCATGTGTACAGTATTCACCCAATCCAGTCATATATCAATTACACCACCATGTGTACAGTATTCACCCAATCCAGTCATATATCAATTACACCACCATGTTGTACAGTATTCACCCAATCCAGTCATATATCAATTACACCACCATGTGTACAGTATTCACCCAATCCAGTCATATATCAATTACACCACCATGTGTACAGTATTCACCCAATCCAGTCATATATCAATTACACCACCATGTTGTACAGTATTCACCCAATCCAGTCATATATCAATTACACCACCATGTCCTACAGTATTCATCCAATCCAGTCATATATCAATTACACCATGTCCTACAGTATTCACCCAATCCAGTCATATATCAATTACACCACCATGTTGTACAGTATTCACCCAATCCAGTCATATATCAATTACACCACCATGTCCTACAGTATTCACCCAATCCAGTCATATATCAATTACACCACCATGTCCTACAGTATTCACCCAATCCAGTCATATATCAATTACACCACCATGTCCTACAGTATTCACCCAATCCAGTCATATATCAATTACACCACCATGTCCTACAGTATTCACCCAATCCAGTCATATATCAATTACACCACCATGTCCTACAGTATTCACCCAATCCAGTCATATATCAATTACACCACCATGTCCTACAGTATTCACCCAATCCAGTCATATATCAATTACACCACCATGTCCTACAGTATTCACCCAATCCAGTCATATATCAATTACACCACCATGTCCTACAGTATTCACCCAATCCAGTCATATATCAATTACACCACCATGTCCTACAGTATTCACCCAAAATACTGTATTTATTCACTGTCTGTAAACATGTGAGAATCATTTGTCTCAGAAATGTCTACAGGACAGTGGTGTTTGGGTCTCTCTGGTAGGGTCATTCAGACATGACTAGAATAGACTCATCTCTTTCCTGTCAGCTAGCATCCTGCGGGTCAGAGGCACAGGAACAACAAGACGTGCCACAAGGTCACACCTGCGAGCTGCTGGGGCCTGATGGAAACTCACAGAGAAATAACAAAAATGCAAAAGAAAATAATAAATACAACATTCTAGATCAGCGGGCTTATTCTAGACTTCTATTTTGGTGATCTGTAAAAACATGATTGTTTTTGTCTAATTGCCTCCTATAGTTAGAGCAGGGGGCTTTTTGTTGGCTAAACGCAACAGTTCCCTCAGAAGATATGTGAAGATGACGTGTAAAGATATGTAAAAATATGAGCAGAACAGCTCTTGTTCAGACTGGCTTATCAGCTTCAGACAGGCATTTCCTTCCTCGCTCTGCAGTCACATGTGCTGGCTGAAAAAGTCACTGAAGGGCCTCACTGACACACAGGAAACATGGACAGAAATGTGTGTCATTTTACCTCGTCATATATTTCACTGTATATGATTCAGTATTAGGAGTAGTGTTACTAAGGTAAGACCATACATCAAACGGAAGTTTACTAGAGTGTTACCCCCTGTTTGACTAAATAGCTCAAGTGACTTGATCAGTACGCCAATAGAGTAGTTCTCTTAATGACCTTTTTTTATTTTTTATTATCTGATCTATTAAAAAAAAGTGTCATAGTTCTGCTCCTTTAGCAGGTGTAAACGCCATTCCCATCAATAAAGCTTCACTGAGGGGTTGGCACAACTCCAGGCAAAATAATGTTTTCTAAAGGACACATGACAGGGATTGACTGGTTACCACTAAAGGGTGGTGTTTGCTTATAGTGGACGTTGCGAGACCAGTTATTCAGCAGCCGAAAATTAGGCTGGCAGCAGTAGCATGAACTTGATAGCCCAAAGATATTTGAAGTACTCTACTGCAACGAAAGTACAGTGCCAGTCAAAAGTTTGGACACACCTACTCATTCAAGGGTTTATCTTAATTTTTTTACAATTTTCTACATTGTAGAATAATAGTGAAGACATCAAATCTATGAAATAACACATATGGAATCATGAAGTAACCAAAAAAGTGTCAAACAGATCAAAATCTATTTTATATTTGAGATTCTTCAACGTCGCCACCATTTGCCTTGTTCATTAGAGTTACCAGCCTCAGAAATTGCAGCCCAAATAAACGCTTCACAGAGTTCAAGTAAAAGACAGATCTCAACATCAACTGTTCAGAGGAGACTGAATCGGGCATTCATTGTCAAATTGCTGCAAAGAAACCACTACTAAAGGACACCAATAAGAAGAAGAGACTTGCTTGTGCCAAGAAACAAGAGCAATGGACATTAGACCGGTGGAAATCTGTACTTTGGTGTGATGAGTACAAATTTGACATTTCTGCTTCCAATCGCTGTGTCTTTGTGAGACGCAGAGTAGGTGAACGAATGATTTCCGCATGTGTGGTTCACACTGTGAAGCATGGAGGAGGAGGTGTGATGTGTGGGAGTGCTTTGCTGGTGACACTGTCTGTGATTTATTTAGAATTCAAGGCACACTTAACCAGCATGGCTACCACATCATTCTGCAGCGATACGCCATCCCATCTGGTTTGCGCTTATTAAGACTATCTTTTGTTTTTCAACAGGACAATGGCCCAACACACCTCCAGGCTGGGTAAGGGCTATTTGACCAAGAAGGAGAGTGATGGAGTGCTGCATCAGATGACCTGGCCTCCACAATCATCCAACCTCAACCCAATTGAGATGGTTTGGGATGAGTTGGACCGCAGGGTGAAGGAAAAGCAGCGAACAAGTTCTCAGTATATGTAGAAATTCCTTTAAGACTGTTGGAAAATAATTCCAGGTGAAGCTGGTTGAGAGAATGTCAAGCGTGTGCAAAGCTGTCATCAAGGCAAAGGGTGGCTACTTTGAAGAATCTAAAAATACATTATATTTGGACTTGTTTAACACTTTTTTCAGTTACTACATTATTCCATATGTGTTATTTCCTAGTTATGATTTCTTCACTATTATTTCACTATTATTCTACAATAACAATAAATAAAAATGATATAAGGAGTAGGCGTATCCAAACTTTTGACTGGTACTGTATTTTAGAAATGCAACGTCTTCAAAAGAGCTCTTTAGGCTCAAACAGGTTGTGGCAGGTTTTTTGTGTGCTGCCAGGATGACATAGCTCAGCCAAATACTTTTCTACAGCCCATTGCTCCGCCTTCCTCTCTCTGGTTTAACTCACTGAGAAAATCTTGATGGAAGTACAGAGAGACTTCTTGACAGAGATGTGACCTGCCCGGACATCAGGAACGATCTGCCCATATTGTCGATACCTAAAGTTGATTATTTCAAAGGACTATCTATCCGGACAAACTCTGGCAATGGGGAAACTTTTGCTATTTTCATTGGTTTCTTTTCTTTTGCTGGATGTGACATTTCAATCCAAAGGTAAAGACAACCATTGACAACATTTGATCAAAAAGTAATAATTCTTGAAAGACGTCGAAACTAAAATGCTAATCTAATAATTTAGGAAATGTTTAGTACAGATGCTTGTTCCCTTTTTTGTTTCCAACTGTGGGATTTATCAAGTTTTTTTAGCAGAATTGAATGCATGTTTAGCACTATGAAATCCTTATTTTTTGTTGTTGCAGTAACTTGCACATCTTTACACAGTAGTTATGTGAATCACTAAAGCATTGTGTAAGATTTGATGAATCTACCTTGTACAGATAGAGGTTTCTTTATCTCTCCTGACTCACACGCTTGTCATGTGTTCCCGCATGTTACTTTGAATACCACACCTTTGACTTACAGCGGAGGCCATTCCATGTTAGCAGCTCTTCTCATTTCCATAGTTATTCAACTAAGTCATTACATGTCAAAATACCTTAACTTTACTAAATTGACTGTATGCTTTAGGATATTAGAAAAACAAATGCGCAGTGTTTTGTTTCCTGCATATTTCTCTCTTTCAATTATTTACCGTCACATGTTATGTATCCCTATGGAAATGAACGCCGTTAACCAAATAAATGAATACGGACGTGAAAAACAAACAACAAACGCTGTTTTGAATAGCCTGTAGTTTCAGTGTGTTGTTATGGTACCAAATCCTAATGTCTCCCCCCCTTCATGTACTTCCCCAGGGAAAAGGGCCAAGAAATCCAAGTGGAACATCACTGTAAATCCCAGAACATTTAAAGGAAAAATCATACAGTTAAAGTCTGTCTCTCTCCCTAATGCCTGCCAACAGACACAGACACAACAAGCACCCCATTATTCTGGCCCCCCCACTGCCTCTGCTCCTACCCCTCCGGCGCTGTGGTTGCTAAGCAACGACACAGCGGCGTACCTCGCCGGCCCCCTGAGCAGGTGGGTCATCCCCAGTTTTTACATGCTGGCCATTGTCGTGGGGATCCCGGCCAACATCGCCATCTTGTCCGCCGTGGCCACCGAAGTCAGGCGGGTGTCGTCGGCCATCCTCTACTGCAGCCTGGCCGTCTCCGACCTCTTCCTCCTCCTCTCCCTCGTCTTCAAGGCCCACTACCATCTCCACGGCAACCACTGGGTGTTCGGCGAGATTGCCTGCCGCATCGTCACAGCCTGTTTCTACGGCAACCTGTACTGCTCGGCACACACGCTAGCCTGTATTAGCGTCAAACGCTACCTGGCCGTGGTGCGCCCGTTTCTCTACAAGAGCCTCCCCAAGAGGGCCTATACCGCCTGGGCCAGTGTGGTTGTTTGGGGGGTGTTTGGGGCTGCTGTCATACCCGAGCTCCTGGTCCGGCAGAGCTACCACCTCCCTCAGCTAGGCCTCACCACTTGCCATGATGTTCTTCCACTGGACTACAGCTCCCATGCTCCTCTGCTCTACTACAAACTGGGCCTGACCTTTCTGGGTCTACTAGTCCCGCTGTTGGTCACAGCTGTGTGTTATGCACGGATAGTCCGAGAACTCAACCACTCACACCACGACTGGGCGCTGTATGTCAAGGCTAGCTCGCTGGTGTTTGTGATTTTTGTGGCATGTTTCGGCCCCGCCGGGACCCTCCACTTCCTGCATTATGTGCGTCTGTTGGCGGGTGAAGAGGACAGCTTCTACGGCTACTTCAATGTGGCAGTGTGTCTGTGCTGTCTGCATGCCTGCCTGGACCCATTCCTCTTCCTCCTTATGTCCAAATCAACCGGATCCAAACTCCACTTCATGACTCTGAGCATCTCCACCTGAATCTTAATCCGGAACAAAAGTACAAAATAATCCACATTTATTCCATGGTCTTCAAGGGGAAGACCATGAGCATCCCCACCTGAATTTGACGTAACCTGGATTAGAATTTGGACCGCAACATCAGGCCTAAATTTGGATCAGCCACTTCAATCTAGATCTCAACTATGTGACTGACTATCGGAAGATAAGGCCAGAAACTGGATCACAGTTTGAGACAGTTATGGATCTCAGTGAGGTTTCTCATCTCAGATCCAGTTTCATATGTGAAATCGGTTTAGATCTGTGTGTGACTTTTTTTTCTTTTTTTAACCCTTATTTTACCAGGTAAATTGACTGAGAACACATTCTCATTTACAGCAAAGACATGGGGAGTAGTTACAGGGGAGAGGAGAGGGGATGAATGAGTCAATTGGCAATTTGTTGTTGGCAAGTCATAAACGGGACCCTTCGGTTGGAAGGGAGAGAGAGAGGAACGTCAACTACTGTATCAATGTTGGGACTCTGAGTAGACCGGACTGGAATTCTGTGTGTGTGTGTGTGTGTGTGTGTGTGTGTGTGTGTGTGTGTGTGTGGGCCTATATATGCCTATTGTATGTGTTGTCTACTTACAAAACCTTAAAAATTAAAAATGTTTTTAAGGATACATGTGAAATATTAACATTTGGCCAAATAATGTATACATTCCAACATATATTACAGATGTACTTCAAATGTAAACACAGTGGCTTCAGAAAGTATTCACACCTCTTTACTTTTTCCACATTTTGTTGTGTTACAAAGTGGGATTAAAATGTATTTAATTGTGATTTTTTTTGTCAAAGATCGACACAAAATACTCTGTCAATATGGAAGAACAATTCTAAAATGTGTAAAACATTCATGAAAAATAATACACTAGTATATCTTGATTAGATAAGTATTCAACCCGCTAGGTCAATATGTGTTAGATTCACCTTGGCCACGATTATAGCTGTGAGTCTTTCTGGGTAAGTCTCTCAGAGCATTCCACACCTGGATTGTGCAACATTTCCATTATCCTTTTCATAATTCTTCAAGATCTGTCAAATTGGTTGTTGATCATTGCTAGACAACCATTTTCAGGTCTTGCCATAGATTTTCAATGAGATTTAACCTTTCTAGGGCAGGCGTTCCGCTAACATTCCGCTGAAAAGGCAGCGCGCGAAATTCAAAAATATTTTTCCGAAATATGTAACTTTCACACATTAACAAGTCCAATACAGCAAATGAACGATACACTTCTTGTTAATCAACCCATCGTGTCCGATTTCAAAAAGGCTTTACAGCGAAAGCACAACACATGATTATGTTAGATCACCGCCAAGTCAAAAAAACACACAGCCATTTTTCCAGCCAAAGATAGGAGTCACAAAAAGCAGAAATATAGATAAAATGAATCACTAACCTTTGATGATCTTCATCAGATGACACTCATAGGACATCATGTAACACAATACACAAATGTTTTGTTCGATAATGTGCATATTTACATCCAAAAATCTCAGTTAACATTGGTGCGTTACGTGCAGTAATGTTTTGATTCCAAAACATCCAGTGATTTTGCAGAAATACTCATAATAAACATTGATAGAAGATACAATTGTTAATCACAGAATTAAAGATAGACTTCTCCTTAATGCAACCACTGTGTCAGATTTTTTAAAAACTTTACGGAGAAAGCATAATCTGAGAACGGCGCTCAGAGCCCAATCCAGCCAGAGAAATATCTGCCATTTTGGAGTCAACAGAAGTTAGAAATAACACTATAAATATTCATCAGATCTTCATCAGAATGCACTCCCAGGAATCCCAGTTCGACAGTAAATGACTGATTTGTTCAATACAATTCCATAAAGTCCATCATTTATGTCCAAATAGCCACTTGTTGTTAGCGTGTTCAGCCCACTAATCCATCTTCATGAGGCGCGAGCACTTCGTCCAGACAAAAACTCGAAAAGTTCCATTACAGGTCGTAGAAACAAGTCAAACGATGTATGGAATCAATCTTTAGGATGTTTTTAACATAAAACATCAACAATGTTCCAACCGGAGAATTCCTATGTCTGAAGAAAAGCCATGGAACGAGAGCTAACTCTGTCGGGAACGCGCGTCACGAGCCCGAGACACTCTGCCAGACCACTGACTCAAATAGGTCTCATAAGCTCCCCCTTTATAGTAGAATCCTCAAACCAGTTTCTAAAGACGGTTGACATCTAGTGGAAGCCGTAGGAAGTGCAACTTGACTCCATAGACACTGTGTATTCGGTAGGCCAAGCTTTGAAAAACTACAAACCTCAGATTTACCACTTCCTGGTTGGATTTTTCTCAGGTTTTCGTCTGTCATATGAGTTCTGTTATAATCACAGACATCATTCAAACAGTTTTAGAAACTTCAGAGTGTTTTCTATAAAATACTAATAATAATATGCATAAATTAGCATCTGGGACAGAGTAGGAGGCAGTTCACTCTGGGTACGCTATCCATTCAAAAGTGAAAATGCTGCCCCCTATCCCAAAAGAGTTAAGTCAAAACTGTAACTTGGCCACTCAGGGACATTCACTGTCTTCTTAGTAAACAACTCCAGTGTAGATTTGGCCTAGGTTTTTGTCCTGCTGAAAGGTGTCTGGCGGAAAGAAGACTGAACCAGATATTCCTCTAGGATTTTGCTTGTGCTTAGCTCCATTCCATAGATTTTTTTGTCCTGATAACTCCCCGGTCCTTAACGATTACAAGTATACCCATAACATGATGCAGCCACCACTATGCTTGAAAATATAGAGTGTGCTACTCGGCAATGGGTTGTATTGGATTTGCCCCAAACATAACCCTTTACAGTGCATTCGGAAAGTATTCAGGTTACAGCCTTATTCTAAATGTTTTATTTGATTTTATTTCACCTTTATTTAACCAGGTAGGCCTGTTGAGAACAAGTTCTCATTTACAACTGCGACCTGGCCAAGATAAAGCATAGCAGTGTGAACAGACAACAACACAGAGTTACACATGGAGTAAACAATAAACAAGTCAATAACACAGTAGAAAAAAAAGAGTCTATACATTGTATGCAAAAGGCATGAGGAGGTAGGCGAATAATTACAATTTTGCAGATTAACACTGGAGTGATAAATGATCAGATGGTCATGTACAGGTAGAGGTACTGGTCTGCAGAAGAGCAGAAAAGTAAATAAATAAAAACAGTATGGGGATGAGGTAGGTAAATTGGGTGGGCTATTTACCGATGGACTATGTACAGCTGCAGCGATCGGTTAGCTGCTCAGATAGCAGATGTTTAAAGTTGGTGAGGGAGATAAAACTCTCCAACTTCAGCAATTTTTGCAATTCGTTCCAGTCACAGGCAGCAGAGAACTGGAAGGAAAGGCGGCCAAATGAGGTGTTGGCTTTAGGGATGATCAGTGAGATACACCTGCTGGAGTGCATGCTACGGGTGGGTGTTGCCATCATGACCAGTGAACTGAGATAAGGCGGAGCTGTACCTAGCATGGACTTGTAGATGACCTGGAGCCAGTGGGTCTGGCGACGAATATGTAGCGAGGGCCAGACGACTAGGTGCATACAGGTCGCAGTGGTGGGTGGTATAAGGTGCTTTAGAAACAAAACAGATGGCACTGTGATAAACTGCATCCAGTTTGCTGAGTAGAGTATTGGAAGCTATTTTGTAGATGACATCGCCGAAGTCGAGGATCGGTAGGATAGTCAGTTTTACTAGGGTAAGTTTGGCGGCGTGAGTGGGGGCTTTGTTGCGGAATAGAAAGCCGACTCTAGATTTGATTTTAGATTAGAGATGTTTGATATGAGTCTGGAAGGAGAGTTTACAGTCTAGCCAGACACCTAGGTACTTATAGATGTCCACATATTCTAGGTCGGAACCATCCAGGGTGGTGATGCTAGTCGGGCGTGCGGGTGCAGGCAACGAACGGTTGAAAAGCATGCATTTGGTTTTACTAGTGTTTAAGAGCAGTTGGTGGCCACGGAAGGAGTGTTGTATGGCATTGAAGCTCGTTTGGAGGTTAGATAGCACAGTGTCCAAGGAAGGGCCAGAAGTATACAGAATGGTGTCATCTGCGTAGAGGTGGATCAGGGAATCGCCCGCAGCAAGAGCAACATCATTGATATATACAGAGAAAAGAGTTGGTCCGAGAATTGAACCCTGTGGCACCCCCATAGAGACTGCCAGAGGACCGGACCACATGCCCTCCGATTTGACACACTGAACTCTGTCTGCAAAGTAGTTGGTGAACCAGGCAAGGCAGTCATTAGAAAAACCGAGGCTACTGAGTCTGCCGATAAGAATGTGGTGATTGACAGAGTCGAAAGCCTTGGCCAGGTCGATGAAGACGACTGCACAGTACTGTCTTTTATCGATGGCGGTTATGATATCGTTCAGTACCTTGAGCGTGGCTGAGGTGCACCCGTGACCGGCTCGGAAACCAGATTGCACAGCGGAGAAGGTACGGTGGGATTCGAGATGGTCAGTGGCCTGTTTGTTGACTTGGCTTTCGAAGACCTTAGATAGAAAGGGCAGGATGGATATAGGTCTGTAACAGTTTGGGTCCAGGGTGTCTCCCCCTTTGAAGAGGGGGATGACTGCGGCAGCTTTCCAATCCTTGGGGATCTCAGATGATATGAAAGAGAGGTTGAACAGGCTGGTAATAGGGGTTGTGACAATGGCGGCGGATAGTTTCAGAAATAGAGGGTCCAGATTGTCAAGCCCAGCTTATTTGTACGGGTCCAGGTTTTGCAGCTCTTTCAGAACATCTGCTATCTGGATTTGGGTAAAGGAGAAGCTGGTGAGGCTTGGATAAAATAGTTTTTGTTCCTCATTAATCTACGCACAATACCCCAAAATGACAAAGCAAAAACAGGTTTTTAGAAATGTTTGCAAATGTAAAAAATAAAATAAAAACTGAAATATTACATTTACATAAGTTTTCAGACCTTTTACTCAGTACTGTGTTGAAGTACCTTTGGCAGCACTTACAGCCTTGAGTCTTCTTGGGAGATTCTCCAATTCTTCTCTGCAGATCCTCTCAAGCTCTGTCAGATTGAATGGGGAGCGTTGCTGCACAGCTATTTTCAGGTCTCTCCAGAGATGTTCGAACGGGTTCAAGTCCGGGCTCTGACTGGGCCACTAAAGGATATTCAGAGACTTGTTCCGAAGCCACTCCTCCGTTGTCTTGGTTGTGTGCTTAGAGTCGTTGTCCTGTTGGAAGGTGAACCTTTGCTCCAGTCTGAGGTACTGAGCGCTCTGGAGCAGGTTTACATCAAGGACCTCTCTGTACTTTGTTCCGTTCATCTTTGCCTCAATCCTGACTAGTCTCCCTGTCCCTGACGCTTATAAACATCCCCATAGCATGAAGCTGCCACCACCATGTTTCACTGTAGGGATGGTGCCAGGTTTCCTCCAGACGTGACGCTTGGCATTCAGGCCAAAGATTTCAATTTTGTTTTCATCATACCAGAGAATCTTGTTTCTCATGGTCTGAGAGTCTTTAGGTGTCTTTTGGCAAACTCCAAGCAGGCTATCATGTGCCTTTTACTGAGGATTGGCTTCTGTCTTCCTTCTGATTGGTGGAGTGCTGTAGAGATGATTGTCCTCCTGGAAGGTTCTCCCATCTCCACAGAGGAACTCTGGAGCTCTATAGAGTGACCATCGGGTTCTTGCTCACCTCCCTGACCAAGGCCCTTCTCCCCCGATTACTCAGTTTGGCCAGGCAGCCAACTCTAGGAAGAGTATTGTACTATTAGCTAGCTGGCTTGCTACAACAGGCCACTGTGTGTAAGCTAATGAGATGCATGTTAGCTAGCTAGCTAGGTTTGGGGGTTGAGGTTGCTTGATGTTCATAGCTAGCTAGCAGCACAAGCAGACATTGTTTTGCAAATCTCTCTTCACCCAACATCAACACCAACAATCTCTGAAATCCTCCTCCATGCCATTGACCTTATGATTTTTGTCTCTGTACGTATCTGTCGCGCCGCTCACCTTCCTACAATCCCCTGCGCATTGCTCCGCATTCTCCTGTGGAAAATAAATGGGGGTGGAACTTCGTCTGGCGAATTCAGAAGTGGTGGAAACCCTAGCCTCTTTAAAATCACATGCACTTAAATCAGTCTCATTACAATTGCAGAACTGGCAGCGTACAAACTTAACCTGTAAACACAGAACACAAGATAACAGAAGATAACAGAATTTCAGCAGGCAAGAAAATAGCCCTGCCTTTAAACAGCTTGGAAAATTCTAGAAAATGATGGCTTCTGATATGCTAATTGACATCATTTGAGTCAATTGGAGGTGTACCTGTGGATGTATTTCAAGGCCTACCTTCAAACTCAGTGCCTCTTTGCTTGACATCATGGGAAAATCAAAAGAAATTAGCCAAGACCCCAGAATTTTCTTTGTATCCCTCCACAAGTCTGGTTCATCCTTGGGAGCAATTTCCAAATGCCTGAAGGTACCACGTTCATCTGTACAAACAATAGTACGCAAGTATAAACACCATGGGACCACGCAGCCATTATACCGCTCAGGAAGGAGACGCGTTCTGTCTCCTAGAGATGAACGTACTTTGGTGCGGAAAGTGCAATCAATCCCAGAGCAAAGGACCTTGTGAAGATGCTGGAGGAAACCGGTACAAAAGTATCTATATCCACAGTAAAACAAGTCTGATATCGACATAACCTGAAAGGCCCCTCAGCAAGGAAGAAGCCACTGCTCCAAAACCGCCATAAAAAAGCCAGACTTCGGTTTGTAATTGCACATGGGGACAAAGATCGTACTTTTTGGAGAAATTTCCTCTGGTCTGATGAAATGGTCATATGATGATGGTCATAACAACTATCGTTATGTTTGGAGGAAAAAGAGGGATGCTTGCAAGCCAAAGAACATCATCCCAATCTTGAAGCACAGGGTGGCAGCATCATGTTCTGGGGGTGCTTTGCTGCAAGAGGGACTGGTGCACTTCACAAAATAGATGGCATCATGAGGTAGGATTATGTGGATATATTGAAGCAACATCTCAAGACCTCAGTCAGAAAGTTAAAGCTTGGTCGCAAATGGGTCTTCCAAATGGACAATGACCCCAAGCATACTTCCAAAGTTGTGGCAAAATTGCTTAAGGACAACAAAGTCAAGGTATTGGAGTGGCCATCACAAAGCCCTGACCTCAATCCTATAGAAAATGTGTGGGCAGAACTGAAAAAGCATGTGCGAGCAAGGAGGCCTACAAACCTGACTCAGTCACACCAGCTCTGTCAGGAGGAATGGGCCAAAATTCACTCAACTTATTGTGGGAAGCTTGTGGAAGGCTAGCCGTTTGACCCAAGTTGAACAATTTAAGGTAAGGCTAGCAAATACTAATTGAGTGTAAACTTCTGACCCACTGGGAATGTGATGAAAGAAATAAAAGCTGAAATAAATCCTTCTCTCTACTATTATTCTGACATTTCCCATTCTTAAAATAAAGTGGTGAACCTAACTGACCTAAAACAGTGCATTTTTACTAGGATTAAATGTCAGGAATTGTGAAGAACTGAGTTGAAATGTGAAGGTGAATGTAAACTTCTGACTTCAACTGTATGTGTGTTATATTAAACATAGAGAAGGGGGTAAAATGTTGGAAAGCAATAAACACTTTAGAACAACTGTGGCTGAATTATTATCCTTCCACTTTCAAAAATACTAGTCGAATAAGACTATGACGAATTTTGGCAAAGAGATTTATTTATAGACGAATACACCTGAAACATTATTAGTGCCTCCCCCAGATCAAACAGACATAAAAAATAAAAGGAAACGCAGCCTAACGTGATCAGAAATCTCAACTAGCAAGCAAGTTTCAGCAGTGAAGAATTGACTGTGTGCGCATTCAAGTAAGTCGCAGCAATGGATAAGGGGGGGGGGGATTCTGGCAGGGGGGAGCTTTTCGGCACAACAACAGCGCAGTCTGAAAAACTGGCTTCTAGGAAGTCCTCTTTTTAATGGCTCAGGGTGGAAGCTGTCCCCCTGTAATAAGAGTATTTCTGTCCGTTTCTTTTCTATACAGAGTTGTAAACAGGGTTCCATTTGATTTCTCAATCCACATATCGAGGTAATGAACACGTTTAGTGTCACATTCAATAGTGAATTTGAGATTTGGGTCATTGAGTAGTGCCATAAAGTCTGACAGCTCTTTTCCTGTTTTTCCTCATGTGCAACGAAACGTTGTAAATATATCGACACCATTTCAGGACTTTATTCAAAAATTGAGCAAAGATGCAAACGTATCGACATCTCTCTCTCTCACTGTGTTGCTATATTCCGTCAAGTGTGTAAATTAAAGGGGGTAGGTCTCTCTAATCAGGTCAGTGGGCTGATAGAATCTGTGTGGAATGTTCTTCATCTATACTCTTACAGCTGCTGTCTTTCTGGTTATGTCTTGTATGGATAAAGCGTTAGCTAACGTTACACAGGTCGAGACAGAAATGACAATCTCTTCAAAGGGTTTAACACTGCCATCTTCTGGCCACCTAGACATCTTTTTTTTTTTTTACCTGTGTTTTGTATCATATTCTTTCTATCAGTCCCTCTACATCTCTCATTTCCGCCATCTGCATATTCTTCTCCTTCACCTGTCTATCCTTCTCCTCCATCAATCTGCTGAACTCCCTCTGTGTCTTTGTCTTTATGATCATGATGTTCTTCTATAAGTCAGGTAGAACTATCTTCATCAGGTTTCTCTCTGCTTCAACTCTGGCCTCTCCTTCACAGTGCTTCCTCATCTCCTCAGTCTCATGTTTGTGTCTCTCCTCCCTCATTATCTCTCCTCTCTTTAGATGTCTCCAGCTTCATCTCCATCTCCTTCCTCTTATAAGACTCCATCTCCAGCTCTCTCTTCTTGTCCTCGCTCCTCTCTACTTTAACCTTTCTCTCCAGTTCAGTAGTTTTTTCACTGAGAGTTCAGATAATATCTCCCTCGTGCTCCTGGATCTGTCCCTCTATCTTCTTCAGAGTCTTGCAACTCCTTCTTAAACCTCTCTCTCATATATCTCTCCTCCCTCTGTTTCCTTTCCTCTCTTTCTCTCTGGATCTTTCCCTCCATCTCTCCTACCTGGGCCTCTGCCTCCTGGTAGGTCTGACTGCTGTAGAAGCTCTCTCTGTTTCCTGCCACTGTCTCCTCTACCTGCTCCAGCAGCTCTGGGACCTGAGTACCAAGGGCCCTGTCCTTAATGTTGAGGACATGATACCTGCTTCAGCAGCTCTGGGACCTGAATGCCAAGGGCCCTGTCCTTAATGTTGAGGACATGATACCTGCTTCAGCAGCTCTGGGACCTGAGTGCCAAGGGCCCTGTCCTTAATGTTGAGGACATGATACCTGCTCCCACACTTCTGTACAATCAGGATGTCCTGACTCCCCACTCAGCTCTCTCAAGCTGTACGTATGGGTGAATAGAATCCCCCCCCCCCCCCCCCAAACATCTCCTCTATTCTCTCCAGTGCCCCCCCCCCCCCCCCCCCCCTGGAAGGCTCCACTAGTATGACCAAGAGGAGGTCGTGGGGTCCCAGGGCAGACAGATGGACGGCTAAACACGTGTACGCAACCAATAACATCTGCTAAACACGTGTACGCGACCAATAACATCTGCTAAACACGTGTACGCGACCAATAACATCGGCTAAACACGGGTACGCGACCAATGACATTTGATATGATTTGATAGTGTTCTCCAGGACTCTCTATTTCTCTCTACTGTATCATCCAGTTGTGTGCCTGAATTTGCTTGATGTTCTCATTCAGTTACTGTGTGGTTTTCTGCAGTCTGCGCTCTGTGTCCTTCAGTATATTATTCCTCTCCTTCAGTGTCCTTTTCTTTTAGGTTCTCTTCAAATTCCCTCAATGTCTTCCTCAACTCCTCTACTTGTCTGTCTTTGTCCTCGAGATTGTTTTTTTTTTACCACTAATTTTGTTAGTGGAGTAAATATATATATATATATGTAAATCGGAAGTTTACATACACTTTAGCCAAATACATTTCAACTCAGTTTTTCACAATTCCTGACATTTAATCCTAGTAAAAAGGTCCCTGTCTTAGGTCAGTTAGGTTTAAGAATGTGAAATGTCAGAATAAGAGTAGAGAGAAGGATTTATTTCAGCTTTTATTTCTTTCATCACATTCCCAGTTGGTCAGAAGTTTACATACACTCAATTAGTATCTGGTAGCATTGCCTTTAAATTGTTTAACTTGCGTCAAGCGTTTTGGGTAGCCTTCCACAAGCTTCCCACAATAAGTTGGGTGAATTTTGGCCCATTCCTCCTGACAGAGCTGGTGTAACTGAGTCAGGTTTGTAGGCCTCCTTGCTCGTACATGCTTTTTCAGATCTGCCCACAGATTTTCTATATGATTGAGGTCAGGGCTTTGTGATGGCCACTCCAATACCTTGACTTTGTTGTCCTTAAACAATTTTGCCACAACTTTGGAAGTATGCTTGGGGTCATGGTCCATTTGGAAGACCCATTTGCGACAAACCTTTAACTTCCTGACTGGAATGTCTTGAGTGTCTTGAGATGTTGCTTCAATATATCCACATAATTTTCCAGCCTCATGATGCCATCTATTTTGTGAAGTGCACCAGTCCCTCCTGCAGCAAAGCACCCCCACAACATGATGCTGCCACCCGCATGCTTCACGGTTGGGATGGTGTTCTTCGGCTTGCAAGCCTCCCCCTTTTTCCTCCAACGATGGTCATCATGGCCAAACAGTTCTATTTTTGTTTCATCAGACCAGAGGACATTTCTCCAAAAAGTATGATCTTTGTCCCCAATGTGCAGTTGCAAACCGTAGTCTGGCTTGTTATTGGCGGTTTTGGAGCAGTGGCTTCTTCCTTGCTGAGCGGCCTTTCAGGTTATGTCGATATAGGAGGCGTTTTACTGTGGATATAGATACTTTTGTACCTGTTTCCGCCAGCATCTTCACAAGGTCATTTGCTGTTGTTCTGGGATTGATTTGCACTTTTCTCACCAATGTACATTAATCTCTAGGGACAGAACGCGTCTCCTTCCTGAGTGGTTTGACTGCTGCGTGGTCCCATGGTGTTTATACTTGCGTATTATTGTTTGTACAGATGAACGTGGTAGATTCATGTGTTTGGAAATTGCTCCCATGGATGAACCAGACTTGTGGAGGTCTCCTATTTTTTTCTGATGTCTTGGCTGATTTCTTTTGATTTCCCCATGATGTCAAGCAAAGAGGCACTGAGTTTGAAGATAGGCTTTGAAATACATCCACAGGTACACCTCCAATTAACTCAAATGATGTCAATTAGCCTATCAGAAGCTTCTAAAGCCATGACATGCATTTCTGGAATTTTCCAAGCTGTTTAATTAAGGCTAGGCAGAATACTGCCCCCTTTGGAGGAATTGCGTGCCCATAGTAAACTGAAAAAAACTCTGTCCAAAATTGCTAATATATGCATATAATAATTATTATTGGATAGAAAACACTCTAAAGCTTCTAAAACCGTTGGAATTATGTCTGTAAGTATAGCAGAACTCACAGGGCAGGCATTCTTCCAAACTAGTTTTGTGATCATGAAAGTTGGGGCAACTTTGACGTGATCGCCCCCACCCTTCCCAACCAGCTATGGATCTGGGGACACTTTCTATGTCTTCCACTAGATGTCATTCAGTAGAGCGTTTAATCGTTCAAATCCCGCGAGTTTTGGCTTTATGGGAGTGAATTGAGTGAGTGCCGCGAGAAAATACCTGTGCGTTAGGGCGCGAATTGGTCCCATCCATTCCTTTGTTCCAGCACTCCGGAGGAGAACTAACAATGACCGGTTGAATTGAAAATTGTTTTGTACGTTTAGAACATCCTAAAGCTTGATTCTGCACTTAGTTTGACCTGTTTAGTCGACATATAATGTGTAATTTTGAAGTTTTGATGCGCAACTTTTCCGGACCAGAGGACATTTTGGGTGCATTTCAGCTCATTTGTTAGCAGATGCTAATACAAAGACACAAGACTTGAAACCAAACGATGTTTTGGGTAAGTATGAACCCTTCCAGTACATTCTGAACGAAGACCATCAAAGGTAAGGGAATATTTATGCTGAAATTGTGTGTTTCTGTTGACTCCAACATAGCGGAGAAATATTGCTTATATCTGAGCGCCGTCTCAGAATATTGAATAGTGAGCGATTTCTGTAACGTTAAAAAGAAATGTAACAAAGCAATTGCATTAAGAAGCAGTGTATCTTTCTAACTATATGTAGAACATGTATATTTAGTCAAAGTTTATGATGTCTATTTACGTTATCTTGCCGCGCTACCTATATTTTCTGCGGACATTTTTCAGTATTTTCTGAACATGAATTCAATGTAAATGGACATTTATGGATATAAATGGCATATTATTGAAAAAAAAAATGTACTGTGTAACATGTCCTATTACTGTCATCTGATGAAGATTTTCAAAAGGTTAGTGAATGATTTATTTTTTAATCCTGCTTTTATAATTTTATATTTTCTGGGACAAAACGGCTGCCTCTTTTCTTCGTTTCGGTGGTGGTCTAATATAAATATGTGGTGTGTTTTCGCCGTAAAACATTTAAAAAATCTGACATGCTGGGTAGATGAACAATGTGTTTATCTTTCATTTGAGGTATTGGACTTGTTAATGTGTGGAGGTTAAATATTTCTATGAATATTTTTGCGTTCCATGCGCCACGTTCCAGCTGAACGTGGGAGGGGTCGTTCCCAAAAGGGAACCCTAACACGTCATCAGGTTAAAGGCACAGTCAACTTAGTGTATGTAAACCTCTGACCAACTGGAATTGTGACACAGTGAATTATAAGCGAAACTTGTGGAGTTGTTGAAAAATGAGTTTTAATGACTCCAACCGAAGTGTATGTAAACTTCCGACTTCAACTGTATATATATCCAGACGGATAAACTCTCCAAACAGGCTTCCCACATGGTCCTAAAGCACACCGTTGCATGGTCCTAAAGCACACCGTTGCATGGTCCTAAAGCACACCGTTGCCTCGTTTTGTATCACATTCCTATGATAAAACTCTGGGCGGGGGGCAAAAATGCAATTTTCCCAGTGAAATTTGCACCCCTGATTATAGACATGTTTGCACAGTGGCAACCCTTTTGGCCTTCAGTGTGTGACAGGTTGGTGATTCTGAAGGGACAGCATCTGTAATACCAGCCCACTCATGTAGCGGACGACACTTTTAGTAAAACACAAAGGGCCAGTGGAGTTGTGGAGGGTATATGCAGGTATAAGCCGTAAACCCAGTTATTTTTCAGTGGGCATTGCTTATACTGACTTCTTAATCGCTATTGACGCAAAAGTAGTGTAGTGGAGGTATACGACTTGTCAATTATGTAGTGCAATGGAGAAACCCTGCACAAAGTAGCCTGCACAATCGCAAAGCCAATGAAAAAAATATATATATTTTTACATGTGATCCACAAAATAACCTAGTTTCAGCGGAATATCACCTGCAGGCTGCAAGTGTGCAGCGCTCAGCTGGTTTTGGCATGGAGCAGCTCACAAAAGAATGGCATCTGTAGCCGGTAGGTTAGGAAAGATGTTTCAACTTATGAGATCTACCAGAAAATGCTAACTAAGGCAGCAATGGGTATGCAAACCATGCATTGAAAATGTTTAGTGCAAAGTGTTGGTTAGTAGGCTATTTGTGATGCGCAATTGTCATCATGCCTGTTTGCATCAGGGGCGTAGAGGGACAGAGGCTTACTCACTGGGGAGACAGGCCCCAACAGGCCCACCCACTCAGATTGATGTGGTTTAAGCATTGTTGTGGACTTAGACAAATTAAAACAAAATATGGTCTATAAAAAAAGGGAGATTGAGAGTGAAAATCAGACAAATCTATATGAAAACGAATTAAAAAACTAATTCCCAGTTAACCTTTCTGATCTCCCCATCCCGGATCCGGGATCGTGAATACAGACTCAAGCTCATTACCATAACGCAACGTTAACTATTCATGAAAATCGCAAATGAAATGAAATAAATATGCTAGCTCTCAAGCTTAGCCTTTTGTTAACAACACTGTCATCTCAGATTTTCAAAATATGCTTCTCAACCATTGCAAAACAAGCATTTGTGTAACAGTATTGATGGCTAACGTAGCATTTAGCGTAGCATTTAGCATTAGCATTCAGCTGGCAACATTTACACAAAAAAACAGAAAAGCATTCAAATAAAATCATTTACCTTTGAAGAACTTCAGATGTTTTCAATGAGGAGACTCTCAGATAGCAAATGTTCAGTTTTTCCTGAAAGATTATTTGTTTAGGACAAATCGCTCCGTTTTCTGCGTCACGTTTAGCTATGAAAAAACCCCTGTATCCAGGATTGTGTAAATCTATCAGCAAGCTCATTAGCATAACACAACGTTAACTATTCATGAAAATCGCAAATGAAATGAAATAAATATGCCATCTCTCAAGCTTAGCCTTTTGTAAACAACACTGTCATCTCAGATTTTCAAAATATGCTTCTCAACCATAGGAAAACAATCATTTGTGTAAAAGTAGCTAGCTAGCGTTAGCATTTAGCGTTAGCATTTAGCGTTAGCATTAGCGTTAGCATCCAGCACGCAACATTTCAACAAAAACATAAAAGCCTTCAAATAAAATCATTTACCTTTGAAGAACTTCAGATGTTTTTAATGAGGAGACTCTCAGTTAGATAGCAGATGCTCAGTTTTTCCAAAAAGATTCTTTGTGTATTAGAAATAGCTCCGTTTTGTACATCACATTTGGCTACCAAAAAAACCCGAAAATTCAGTCCTCAAAACGCGAACTTTTTTCCAAATTAACTCCATAATATCGACTGAAAACATGGCAAACGTTGTTTAGAATCAATCTTCAAGGTGTTTTTCACATATCTCTTCGATGATATATCGTTCGTGGAAGTGTGCTTTCTCTCCTGAATCCCAGGAGAAAATGCACGCACCTGAAGATTACGCACAAATTTAGACAAAGGACACCGGGCGGACCCCTGGAAAATGTAGTCTCTTATGGCCAATCTTCCAATGATATGCCTACAAATACGTCACAATGCTGCCGAAATCTTGGGGAAACGGCAGAAGGTCTAAGCTTATTCCTGTCGCATTCACAGCCATATAAGGAGACATTAGAAAACAGAGCTTCAGAAATTCTGCTCATTTCCTGTTTGATGTATCATCTTGGTTTCGCCTGTAGAATGAGTTCTGGGGCACTTACAGACAAAATCTTTGCAGATTCTGAAACTTCAGAGTGTTTTCTTTCCAAAACTGTCAAGAATATGCATAGTCAAGCATCTTTTCGTGACAAAATATCGCGCTTAAAACGGGAACGTTTTTTATCCAAAAATTAAATAGCGCCCCTAGAGATGCAACTGGTTAATGCAACAAAGCAAACTTCATAAGTGGTTTTAAAAATAGTGTCACGAATCCCGTTTCCTGAGTCTGTTTTTTGCCTATGTTCTGTCCTGGAGAGTTTTTCCGGCGTCCTGGAACGCACCCTGTCTGGTTGCCGGGCAATGTAGCCAGTTGGGGTTTCTGATTACCCGCACCTGTATCCCATCAGCTATCTGCACACCTGGTCCTGATCATCATCTCTCCTCTTCATAAGCCCGGACCTGACATCCATTCCCTGCCGGATCGTTAGCCATGAACAGTATGTTGTGCCAGAGTATCAGCCTCAAGTTGGATAGAAGTTGTTTTGTTGTTTGTTACGTATTGCTTGCCTTGAACTTACCTCTGTTTGTTCTGTCTTCAGTTACTCACCCGGATCATTTACCCCATTCCCGCCTGGTCGTCAGAAGATTCCGCTTCCCCATTGGATCCACCTATTTACTCCCATCAACTCATCATCGCTACCCGCTACACCACCTGGATATATCTACCCATTCACTTGTAAATAAATACTCACCTTTTTTCCTACTCTCCTTGTCCTGGTCTGCTTCTGGGTTCGACTTTGAAGAATCGTGACAAATAGGTTCTATTTGAATCAACTTTCCATGATGTACACTTATATTTTTTATTTAATTAGGCAAGTCAGTTAAGAACAATTTATTTTTTACAATGACGGACTAGGAACAGTGGGCAGAACAACATATTTTTATATTGTCAGCTCAGGGATTTGATCTAGCAACCTTCTGGTTACTGGCCCAAAGCTCAAACTGCTAGGCTACCTGCCACCCCAAGGCACACTAAGGCATTTTGGCAGAATATATGCCTGCAGTTCAATGCATGATTCATATAATTCACCAATAAATTTCTTGCTAGTCCAAAAATATTACTATCAGGTTGTAAATCACAGCTGGAATGATTGTTTGCTGCACTGTTTCAGTTTTAATTACTAAATATTTGGGACAAAAACGGACGAACGTAACTAAGGCTGGGAATGTCATTTCAATCAAACTAGCAAAGGCAATCATCACAAGTCAGTCATAACGTGGGTAATAGGCTATTGTATCTATTTATGTACCAAGCTAAAAACACGGATCCTAACGTTAGCTAGATAGCTAGCTGCTAGGAGGATGTCATGTCATGCCATTGGAAGGGTGGATGAGCGACTGACTTTATCCCCTCATATTGTTCTTTGGTGACTAAAAACAGCTAGAGATGCAGGTGTAATTTGGTTAGCGAGTAAGAACTTGAACGACTGTTATACAGTTAGCATCTCTTGCATTCGCAGATTTACTCCAGCTATCTTCTCCAATTTCAGAGCACTCATCTGAGTGTGCCAGAGTGCTGAACAACTGCGGAATTTACGAAAGTGCAACGGGTTAATAAATGTAGGCAAAATAGTAATAGTTAATCAAGAACGCTCTGTGTAAATAACTCTGCTACGACAAGTAAATAAAATAAAATCAAAGTACATTTTATTGGTCACATACACATGGTTAGCAGATGTTAATGCGAGTGTAGTGAAATGCTTGTGCTTCTAGTTCCAACCGTGCAGTAATATCTAACAAGTAATCTAACAATTTCACAACAGCTACCTTATACCCACAAGTGTAAAGGAATGAATAAGAATGTGTACATAGGCAAGATGCAGTAGATGATATAGAGTACAGTATACATATGAGATGAGTAATGTAGGGTATGTAAACATATAAAGCGGCATTGTTTAAAGTGACTAGTTATACATTTGTTACATCCAATTTTTAATTGTTAAATTGGCTAGATATTTGAGTCAGTATGTTGGCAGCCGCCACTCAATGTTAGTGATGGCTGTTTAACAGTCTGATGGCCTTGAGATAGAAGCTGTTTTTCAGTCTCTCGGTCCCAGCTTTGTACTGTACTGACCTCGCCTTCTGGATGATAGCGGGGTGAACAAGCAGTGGCTTGGGTGGTTGTTGTCCTTGATGATCTTTCTGGCCTTCCTGTGACATCGGGTGGTGTAGGTGTCCTGGAGGGCAGGTAGTTTGCCCCCGGTGATGCGTTGTTCAGACCTCACTACCCTCTGGAGAGCCTTATGGTTGTGGGCGGAGCAGTTGCCGTACTAGTCGGTGATACAGACAGGATGCTCTCGATTGTGCATCTGTAAAAGTTTGTGAGTGTTTTTGGTGGCAAGCCAATTTTCTTCAGCCTCCTGAGGTTGAAGAGGAGCTGTTGTGCCTTCTTCGCCACGCTGTCTTGGTGGGTTGGCCTTTTCAGTTTGTCCCTGATGTGTACGCCGAGGAACTTAAAACTTTACACCTTCTCCACTACTGTCCCTTCGATGTGGATAGGGGGGTGCTCCTTCTGCTGTTTCCTGAAGTCCAAAAAATGGTCAGAGTGAGGTGTTCTCTCATTTCTGTCTGGAAGTAGCTAACGTTAGCTAGCAAGCTAGCCAATTAAACATGAAACTTACCATATCTAAGTGGACTGTACAAAACATTAGGAACACCTAATGGGGGTACCGAGTCGTGCGGTGGTACAAGTTTGTCGAGGTAATTCGTACATGTCGGGAGGGTAATTCGTACATGTCGAGGGGGGGGGGGGGGTCAATTCAAATAGTCCGGGTGGCCATTTGATTAAATGTTCAGTAGTCTTATGGCTTGGGGGTAGAAGCTGTTAACTTCTTATTCGATATAGGGGGCGCTCTTTTAATTTTTGGATGAAAAACGTTCCCGTTTTAAACAAGATATTTTGTCATGAAAAGATGCTCGACTATGCATATAATTGACAGCTTTGGAAAGAAAACACTCTGACGTTTCCAAAACTGCAAAGATATTGTCTGTGAGTGCCACAGAACTGATATTACAGAAAAAAAACTGATAAAAATACAATCAGGAAGTGCCGCATTTTTTGAAACCGCCTCATGGCAATGACTCCTTATATGGCTGTGGAGGAGCTAGGAGTCAGCTTACCTTTTCCACGTTTTCCCCAAGGTGTCTGCAGCATTGTGACGTATTTGTAGGCATATCATTGGAAGATTGACCATAAGAGACTACATTTACCAGGTGGTCGCTTGGTGTCCTCCGTCGCAATTATTGATTGCGAAACCGACTGCCAGGAATGATTTTTCATCGAATAGAATTGTGAAAAACACCTTGAGGATTGATTCTAAACAACGTTTGCCATGTTTCTGTCGATATTTGGCGTTGTAAGTGACTGCATTTTCGTTTTTTTTTTCTTAGCCAAACGTGATGAACAAAACAGAGCTTTTACACAAATAATATTTTGGGAAAAAATGAACATTTGCTATCTAACTGAGAGTCTCGTCATTGAAAACAACAATTTACAAAGGTAAATTATTTTATTTGAATGCTTTTCTTGTTTTTATGAAAATGTTGCCTGCTGAATGCTAGGCTTAATGCTATGCTAGGCTATCAATACTCTTACATAAATGCTTGTGTAGCTTTGGTTAAAGCATATTTTGAAAATCTGAGATGACAGTGTTGTTAACAAAAGGCTAAGCTTGTGTTTCAATATATTTATTTCATTTCATTTGCGATTTTCATGAATAGGAAACGTTGCGTTATGGTAATGAGCTTGAGGCTATGATTACGCTCCCGGATACGGGATTGCTCGACGCTAGAGGTTAAGGAGCCTTTTGGTCCTAGACTTGGCGCTCTGGTACCGCTTGCCGTGTGGTAGCAGAGAGAACAATCTATGACTTGGGTGACTGGAGTCTCTGACAATTTTTTGGGCCTTCCTCTGACACCACCTAGTATATAGGTCCTGGATGACAGGAAGCTTGGCCCCGGAGATGTACTGGGCCGTAAGCTCTACCCTCTGTAGCGCTTTACGGTCGGATGGCAAGCAGTTGCCATACCAGGTGGTGATGCAACCGGTCAGGATGCTCTCAATGGTGCAGCTGTAGAACTTTTTGAGGATCTAGGATCTAGAGGATCTAGCCAAATCTTTTCAGTCTCCTGAGGGGGAATAAGTGTTGCTGTGCCATCTACACAACTTTCTTGGTTTGTTAGGACCATGACAGTTTGTTGGTGATGTGGACAACAAGGAACTTGAAATTCTCAACCCGCTCCACTACAGCCTTGCCGATGTGAATGGGGGCATGTTCATCACTCCTTTTCCTGTAGTCCACGATCATCTCCTTTGTCTTGCTCACGTTGAGGAAGACGTTGTTGTCCACCACACTGCCAGGTCTCTGACCTCCTCCCTATAGGCTGTCTCATCATTGCCAGTGATCAGGCCTACCACCGTTGTGTCGTCAGCAAACTTAACGACGGGGTTGGAGACGTGCTTGGACAGTCATGGGTGAACAGAGAGTACAGGAAGAGTCTAAGCACACACCCCTGAGGGGCCCCCTTGTTGAAGATCAGCGTGGCAGATGTGTTGTTGCCTAACCCTACAACCTAGTGGCAGAGTGTCAGGAAGTCCAGGAGCCAGTTGCAGAGGGAGGTGTT
The DNA here is from genome assembly GCF_057628025.1 of Oncorhynchus mykiss. Lineage (NCBI taxonomy): Eukaryota > Metazoa > Chordata > Actinopteri > Salmoniformes > Salmonidae > Oncorhynchus > Oncorhynchus mykiss. The sequence continues at coordinate 34,318,214 of NC_143050.1, read as the reverse complement.
TAGTCCCAGGGGGCTTAGCTTGGAAGCTTTGTGGGCACAATGTTGTTAAACGCTGAGCTGTAGTCAATGAACAGCATTCTCTCTTAGGTATTCATTTTGTCCATGTGGGAGAGGGCCATATACCACACCCCTTCGGTCCTTATTGCTTAATTATATCATAGTGACTTACTATTAGTGGTTCTATGTCTCCCGAGCTATGCTATCTTCCCTGCAATAAAACTTATGTTTGCATCATTCCAACAACTATTCATCAGATTGTCTCTCTGTCAGGCACGCACACAAACATCTATTCCTCTTTCTCCACTCATTGTTTTCAAACAAGAGTGCTCTCATTCTTTTTCTCTCAAATACAGTGTAACGGTTTTCTTCTTCCTCTTCTGAGGAGGAGTAGTAGGAAGGATCGGAGGACCAATGTGCAGCTTGGTACGTGTTGATGGTATGATTCTCAATCAGAGACAACTAACAACACCTGCCTCTGATTGAGAACCATACCAGGCCAAACACAAAAACACCACATAGAAAAAGGAACATAGACAACCCACCCAACTCACGCCCTGACCATACTAAAACAAAGACATAACAAAAGAACTAAGGTCAGAACGTGACATACAGACGACACAAACAAGATTATTTTTGCAGTCCTCCCTGTTGTCTGGATTAGAAAGTGAAATACACTGATCTCCTCTTATGGTCTTCACATCCTCCACTTCAGATGATAAATGGTTTATTTAAGTCCACAATGACCCTCTATTCATGAAACACCTACTGTACATGAGTATGTACAGACATACAATGCATTCAGAACGTTTTCATACCCTTTCACTTTTTCCACGTTACGTTACAGCCTCATTCTAAAATAGATTCAGTTGTTTTTCCCCCTCATTTTTAATCTACACACAATATCCCAAAATGACTAAGCAGGTTTTTAGAAATGTTTGCAAATGCATTAAAAATATAAAAAGGAAATATCACATCAACATAAGTACTCAGACCTTTTACTCAGTACTTTGTTGAAGCATCTTTGGAAGCGATTGCAGCCTCAAGTCTTCTTGGGTATGATGCTACAAGCTTGGCACACCTGTATTTGTGAAGTTTCTCCTATTCTTCTCTGCAGATCCTCTCAAGCTCGGTCAGGTTGGATAGGGAGTGTCTCTGCACAGCTATTTTCAGGTCTCTCCAGAGATTTTCGATTGGGTTCAAGTCCGGGCTCTGGCTGGGCCACTCTAGGACATTCAGAGACTTTACCCAAAGCCAGTCCTGCGTTGTCTTGGCTGTGTGCTTATGATCATTTTCATGTTGGAAGGTGACCCTTTGCCCCAGTCTGAGGTCCTGAGCACTCTGGAGCAGGTTTTCATCAATGATCTCTCTGTAATTTGCTCTTTCCCTCAATCTTGACTAGTCTCCCAGTCTCTGACGCTGAAAAACATCCCCACTGCATTATGGTGCCACCACCATGCATCGCCGTAGGGATGGTGCCAGGTTTCCTCCGTTCAGGCCAAAGAGTTCAATCTTGGTTTCATCATACCTTTCACCTTTACTTAGGTACTTCTCTTCTCAGGTAATTCTCTTCTCAGGTACTCCCCCCCCCCCCCCCCCCCCCACCCCCTCACTCTGTAAGTCAAGTATTAGTAATACTACTTAGCAATATTAGTAGTAGTAACAGGGTTCTCAAAGGATCCGGGACAAAGGACCCCCCCCCCCGCCCCCCCCCCCCCCCCCCCCCCCACACACACACACACACACACAGTAGCCTGTAGATACCATGAAGGGTGTTATTGGAGATCGCTTACCTACTGATGATGAACAACCCGTTTATGTTGTTATTGAAGCTTATGTACAACTGTGAGATACTCAGCAGCACTCAGTTATGGTCAAACTGGGCCCCCTGCGCAACAGAAGAGCACATTAGCCCTGTAACTCTAAGCCAAAACAGTTGTAACACACATACACACACACACACCGAATGGACAGCTCCACCCTCTGTCCATCTTGACAAATGACACCGATGTAAAAAAAAATCTGTAATACAAGTACCATGGTTGTTAGATAATGTAAGCCTTTATTGAATACATGTAGATCCCAGTTTAACCTAAACCTCTTTAGACTTTAGACATGGCACATGTTAACGTTTCCTCATCAAGATAAACTACATCAAGGACAGGTATTTAGTAAATGGTTTAACACACACCTCTATCTACGTATTGTCTATAGCAGGGCTATTCCAACCTGGGCCTAAAGGACTAGTAACTTCAGCACTGCTGGTTTTCATCCCTCCCTCCTCTGATCAGGGACTGATTCAGACTTGGTCAATGGATTCTCTGGCCGATCAAATACGTTCTTGTTCTTTCAGGGTCTAGACTGGGTGAGAAGAGAAACCTAGCAGTACTGTGGAGGGACCTGGAGGGCCTGGAGTTGAATAGTCCTGGTCTATAGCATGTCTGTAGCTATGTATAGTACAGTCCTCTCACCACTGGCATGCCCGTCACAACTACCCAGAAGTCAACTCAGAAGAAGGGACGGACACCTGCCCACAGAACAACCTGACAACAAGGACCTCACCAGAATGATACATTCACTTTTGACCCAGATTAACATAGCAGCTCCTCCACAGAAGAACAGCAGCAGGGATGTAGTGGAGCGGAAACAAACGTTTAAAAAAATGGTGTTTATTATGTTGTTAGCACACCTGGCTATTACACCAATTAGCATGGTTAGCATTGGTGCTTACGTTACTCGATCCTCTACGCCTGTCATCTCGGCCGGCATTCAACGCATAGCCACCTTTATATATTTTTTACCACTACATCCCTGTAAGCAGAGACACAAAAACAGCACAGCAACAGAAATATTTTTGTAGCACACATGCAAAGTTTCCTATTTTAACAGAGGTGTAGTTTTAGGGCTCTATTCAATCAGATCCGCGTAGCGGTTGTTTTGGCGGAGGTGGAACTGCGTTAGAGCTGTCAAATCCACAAGCGGCTCCTGGCATTATACCTAAAATGGACATTGCCATTGGCTGCAAGGAGTCGCATTAACATAAATGCTATGCAGCCTTGTTTAGAAATTGGAACACAGGAATTTTAGATGTAATCTACCCATCAATTAGGCTGACAGAAATCCTCATTTGAATTAATGATTTTTCATTCTGAGCATAATTATTTCTGTATAGCCTATACTTTCTCGTTTGGAACTTCCAACTCTGATCGCAAAACAGCAGTGGATGTTTTGATGCTGCCAAAACATCCACTATGCTGGTGTCTGCTGTCTCCAGTTAACATTTGATCTGATTGAATCTAGGCCTTAGATCTAGGCCTTAGAGTTTGTTTCACACAGAATGATGTGAGGAGGGATAGATGGCTGCAAATTATGCCGTTGGATGAGCTGACAGACATAGAAACTCATTAACAAACCAATCAGACATTGCAGTGAGTTAAATCAACTCATCAATATCGACCCCAACCCATGGTTGGAAAACTAAAAACTTATAATAAACACACACACACACACCCGATATCATACACACACACATGCACACACATATTGTACATCTACACTATCCATTCCTGGTCAAAAGCAAAAGCATGCACTGCAACACTGCCAATATACTCCTGCAGTTCCCCCACAAACTATACATTTAGATAATTGTATGGATACCTAGAAAGTAATCCATGTAAACAAGTAAAATGGGTGAAATATCCCTTTAACATGACAAGCCGGAATCCTTCATTGACGCTTCTCTAGTTCGGATTCTATCCTTACAGAATCAATATTTTGTAACATAGTAAAACTATGGCACCTAGGCTGACTAAAGAACGTATCTTATCACCTATCTTGTGTTCACGTCCGACCCATAGCACTGAGGGTAGCAGCAATATGTACCTTTGATTAAACTCAGGCTACGTTTACAATCAACCTGGTCTCAGAGCATTTTGTATTATTCTGTACGTAAATCTGAAAACACTATGTTACGTTTCCTATGGTATGTATTCATTTGTGGATGACCATCACCCATTTCATATGATATGTTACAAATTATACAGTGCCTTGCGAAAGTATTCGGCCCCCTTGAACTTTGCGACCTTTTGCCACATTTCAGGCTTCAAACATAAAGATATAAAACTGTATTTTTTTGTGAAGAATCAACAACAAGTGGGACACAATCATGAAGTGGAACGACATTTATTGGATATTTCAAACTTTTTTAACAAATCAAAAACTGAAAAATTGGGCGTGCAAAATTATTCAGCCCCCTTAAGTTAATACTTTGTAGCGCCACCTTTTGCTGCAATTACAGCTGTAAGTCGCTTGGGGTATGTCTCTATCAGTTTTGCACATCGAGAGACTGACATTTTTTCCCATTCCTCCTTGCAAAACAGCTCAAGCTCAGTGAGGTTGGATGGAGAGCATTTGTGAACAGCAGTTTTCAGTTCTTTCCACAGATTCTCGATTGGATTCAGGTCTGGACTTTGACTTGGCCATTCTAACACCTGGATATGTTTATTTTTGAGCCATTCCATTGTAGATTTTGCTTTATGTTTTGGATCATTGTCTTGTTGGAAGACAAATCTCCGTCCCAGTCTCAGGTCTTTTGCACACTCCATCAGGTTTTCTTCCAGAATGGTCCTGTATTTGGCTCCATCCATCTTCCCATCAATTTTAACCATCTTCCCTGTCCCTGCTGAAGAAAAGCAGGCCCAAACCATGATGCTGCCACCACCATGTTTGACAGTGGGGATGGTGTGTTCAGCTGTGTTGCTTTTACGCCAAACATAATGTTTTGCATTGTTGCCAAAAAGTTCAATTTTGGTTTCATCTGACCAAAGCACCTTCTTCCACATGTTTGGTGTGTCTCCCAGGTGGCTTGTGGCAAACTTTAAACAACACTTTTTATGGATATCTTTAAGAAATGGCTTTCTTCTTGCCACTCTTCCATAAAGGCCAGATTTGTGCAATATACGACTGATTGTTGTCCTATGGACAGTCTCCCACCTCAGCTGTAGATCTCTGCAGTTCATCCAGAGTGATCATGGGCCTCTTGGCTGCATCTCTGATCAGTCTTCTCCTTGTATGAGCTGAAAGTTTAGAGGGACGGCCAGGTCTTGGTAGATTTGCAGTGGTCTGATACTCCTTCCATTTCAATATTATCGCTTGCACAGTGCTCCTTGGGATGTTTAAAGCTTGGGAAATCTTTTTGTATCCAAATCCGGCTTTAAACTTCTTCACAACAGTATCTCGGACCTGCCTGGTGTGTTCCTTGTTCTTCATGATGCTCTCTGCGCTTTTAACGGACCTCTGAGACTATCACAGTGCAGGTGCATTTATACGGAGACTTGATTACACACAGGTGGATTGTATTTATCATCATTAGTCATTTAGGTCAACATTGGATCATTCAGAGATCCTCACTGAACTTCTGGAGAGAGTTTGCTGCACTGAAAGTAAAGGGGCTGAATAATTTTGCACGCCCAATTTTTCAGTTTTTGATTTGTTAAAAAAGTTTGAAATATCCAATAAATGTCGTTCCACTTCATGATTGTGTCCCACTTGTTGTTGATTCTTCACAAAAAAATACAGTTTTATATCTTTATGTTTGAAGCCTGAAATGTGGCAAAAGGTTGCAAAGTTCAAGGGGGCCGAATACTTTCGCAAGGCACTGTAGCTAGCTGGCTAACATTAGCTAGGCTAGGAGTTAGGGTTGGGTGTTAGGGTTAAGTTTAGGGGTTAGGTTAAAGGGTTAAGATATCAGGAATCAAGGTAAGACCCAGATGCAGACTGTCGAAGTAACACTGTTTATTGTAGTAACTGGGCAGGCAAGACAGGTCAAGATAGGCAGGGGTCGAAAATCCAGGGTAAGGCAAAGGTACAGGACGGCAGGCGGACTCAGGGTCAGGGACAGGCAGGGTTCAGTAATCCAGAGGTGGAGCAAAGGTACAGGACGGCAGACAGGCTCAGGGTCAGGCAGAGAGGTCAGGACGGTGGGTACAGGGTCAGGACAGGCAATGGTCAAAACCGGGAGGACTAGCATGGTCGTTATTAGATATTACTGACTGGACGGAACTAGAAGCTCAAGCATTTCGCTACACTCGCATTACCATCTGCTAACCATGTGTATGTGACCAATAACATGTGATTTGATTTGATTTTAGCAACGAGAGGCTGGGAAACGATAGGAGCTGACAGGAAAAACCGCTGGTATACTTGAACGAACAAGACGAACTGGTAACAATCAGACAGAGAACACAGGTATAAAAACACAGGGGATAATAGGGAAGATTGGCGACACCTGGAAGGGTGTGGAGACAAGCACAAGGACAGGTGAAACAGAACAGAACAGAATAGAAACAGGGCGTGACTTAAGGTTAGGATTAGGGGAAGGGTTAGCTAACATGCAAAAGAATTGCAAAGTAGCTCAAAAAAATTGTAGTTGAAAAGTTGCTAATTAGCTAAAGTTGTCCGTAATGAGATTCAAACTCGCAACCTTTGCGTTTCTAGACGTTTGTGTTATATGCCAACCCATCCACCCCGATGAACCACCCTACTTTAGTTTTTGCCTTAAAACTTATTATGGCTGCAGGGGCAGTATTGAGTAGCTTGGATGAAATATATGTATATATAATATATGCATAGTATTATTGGTATTGGATAGAAAACACCCTGAAGTTTCTAAAACTGTTTGAATGATGTCTGTGAGTACAACAGAACTCATATGGCAGGCAAAAACCTGAGAAGAAATCCAAACAAGGAAGAGGAAAATCTGAGGTTGGCCGATTTTCAACCCAGCCCCTATTGAATACACAGTGGGGTATGGATAAAGTTGCACTTCCTAGGGCTTCCACTAGATGTCAAACGTCTTTAGAAACTTGAATGAGGGTTCTACTGTGTTGTGGATGGGAGCTCTTTGAGTCAGTGGTCTGGCAGAGAGCCAGGTCCTGGTCATGCGCATTTCACATGATAGCGACCTGCGTTCCATGGCTTCTCTACAGACATAGGAATTCTCTGGTTGGAACTTTATTGAAGATTTATGATAACAACATCCTAGAGATTGATTCTATACTTAGTTTGACAAGTTTCTTCGACCTGCAATATAACTTTTTGAAGTTTTCGTCCAACGTTCGGATGGACCTGCACAAGCGTTTGGATTTTCGTACTAAACGCGCTAACAAAAGTAGCTCCTTGAACATAAATAATGGACATTATCGAACAAATCAAGCATTTATTGTGCAACTAGGATTCCTGGGAGTGCATTCTGATGAAGATCGTCAAAGGTAAGGGAATATTTATAATGTGAATTCTGATTTCTGTTTACTTTATTTTCTAATCGTTTGTGGTGCTTTCGCTGTAAATCTTATTTGAAATCGGACACTGTGGTGGGATTAACAACAAGATTAACTTAATTAAAACGGTATAAAATGGAATTTTAATTATGAGATTTCTGTTGCTTTGAATTTGGCGCCCTGCACTTTCACCGGCTGTTGTCATATCGATCCCGTTAACGGGATTGCAGCCCTAAGAAGTAAGTAACCATCGGTCTTATGTAACCCTACCAAACGTGACATATCATATCAAATCAACATATCATACTAATTTGAGTGTCCCAGATTTACATTTACCATGTTAGGTCTAGTCTATGAGACCAGGCTGCTACAATGGCTTTTTCATATATCATCCCGTTAAAATCCACCTGCTTTCTGCTTAAACACATAGTTTTAGTTTAATGTTATATCAACTCAGCAACAAATAACCTAAACACGCATAAGCAGATATTACTTTTCTGTTTATGGATTTAAATTAGGTTACACACCAAGATGGTGAAACTGACAAGCTAGCTCACAGGTGATTGCCTATATATCACACACACCCGCAGACACACACACACACACACACACACACACACACACACACACACACACACACACACACACACACACACACACACATTAGAGCGAAAAAGAGAAGAACTACATACTAGAGCGAGTTTCATAAGAGAGAAAGGTTGGAGGGAACGAGGCACGACATTTGAGAAAGGCCATCGAGTTTTGTAGAGGGTAAGCTACCATATGAGACAGGCAGCATGGCAGAGAGAGAGAAGGATAGAGGGTTGGAGAGAGAATCACAACAGAAAGAAACAGAGAGAGCAAGGTAAGGAGAGAGAGAGAGACAATGCGAGAAAGATAAATGGAAAGACAGAGAGAGAGAGAGTGAGAGAGAGAGAGAGAGAGAGAGAGAGAGAGAGAGAGAGAGAAAGAGAGAGAGAGAGAGAGGTAAAGATAAAGAAAGAGTTAAACAGATACAAAGAAATGGAGAAGAAGCTATCGCTAGCAGCTCAGAGGTTTCTTACTGAATAAATTCCTTTTGACAGAGACCCACAGCAACAGAGAACAAAACCCTAAGCTGTCCCACAACACACACACACACACACACACACACACACACACACACACACACACACACACACACACACACACACACACACACACACACAGTTTTCTTTAGAAATGTAGCTGCTGATTTTGCTGTAACTTTTGACGACACTAAAAGCTATTTCTTCCTATTTCTATTTTACTATGGCCATGTTTTTCTTGCAATTGGAGCTGGGGTTGCAAAAGGCTTGAACAAACATCACGAATAACTGACTATTTTGAAAGGAGAAATCACGCCCCACTCTGAAGTGTACAGCACTTCTTGGCATTTTGGTTTGAAGTACAAGATAGCACAGCAGCGGCACAATAAATAACATTATTACATTATCGAGAGACAAATTAACAAACAAACAAGCAAACAAATGAATGCCCATATTGTACAGTCAAATCGGAACTGAAGACAGAGTACAGTCTGTGAGTGATTGGTGGTGCAGCCTTTTACACACGTGTGTTCCGTGTGGCAACCATTGGTGTTTCTCTATTTCCTTATTTGAACATGCTGTAACAAGGCCTACATAACACTGTCTTAAAACATGTCAGCTTATGACAACCGACTTTGTACTGTTACGGCGTGTACTATTGTTTAGCTTAGCTAATTGGCTAAGCATGAAGCTGGCCAGATAGCATACTTGAATGCCAGCCCAGATATGTAGTCCTTATGACAGCGTGTTCAACAAAAGCCTAACCGGCACATGAGTGAAGGCTGCTGGGTAGTGTATTTCTACATCAGGACATTGCCGCGTGTGTCAGGCAGCCGTAGCCCCACCAGTCCTCCTCCCACCAGTACAGTCGATGCCAGCAGGATGGGGATGGCCTTAGTGATGCCAACCAGAGAGCCGAAGATCAGGTTCCCCATCACCGCTGCCAGCTTACACATGGCATTGCAGAAGCCGAAGCCTGTACCCCTGGAGAGGAGAGGAGGAGAGAGTCAGGGTACGTGTGTGTGTGTGGTTGTGTGTGTGTGTGTGTGTGTGTGTGTGTGTTTGTGTGTGTGTGTGTGTGTGTGTTCTATCCACCTCCTGTCTGTAGGGTAAAGCTCAGCAGTGACTACATCCAGGGAGTTCCAGGCTGATATACTGAGGCCGTTATAGAGACACAGCATGAAGATCATCATAGACTCACTGGTACCAAACCACAGGAAGAAACAACTGATGCCTGACAGCACCATGGAGCCCCCTGAAGGACAAAACATGCTATTACACACAAGATCACAAAAACATGAGATGTCATTTGATAACGCATTACAAATACATACTCTTTTTGGTGATGATTGTTTTTCTTCATTTCACAGCAATGTCAAACTCCAGTGGGGTAGTCATGCAATAAAAACTCTGTCTGAATTCCAAAGACATACTCTGTATGAAGTAGAATTTCAAAAAACGTGTACAATTGAAACAGTCCTACCCAGCATGCTCAGGCGCCCTATCTTGTCCATGAGAAGGGCGGAGACTATGTTGCCGGGCAACACGGCGAGGGTCCCCAGGAAGTTGACAAAGTAGACCCAGTAGGCGCTGTAGTCGTCGTCGAAAGTCATCTGACAGCCCGTTTTGTTGTGATGAAATGAACTGTTGATTACCCTCGACCCAACCAGCTTAGAATCGTCAATATCTGGAGAGAAAGACATGGAGACGAACAGAGAATGAAGAGTACTAATTTGTCTCCTTTCTGTGCTTTTTGTCTGGCAGGTGGATTTTGTTGCTGTGGTTGAACCCGTTGTGGTTGAACCCGCGGCAGGTAGCCTGGCTGGTAGGAGCGTTGGGCCAGTAACTGAATGGTTGCTGGATCGAATCCCCGAGCTGACAAGGTAAAAGTCTGAAGTTCTGCCCCTGGATGCTGTGGATGTTGATTAAGGCAGCCCCCCCGCACCTCACTGATTCAAACGGGTTGAGTCAAATGCGGAAGACACATTTCAGTTGAATGCATCCAGTTGTACAACTGACTAGGTATCCCCTTTTCATAAGGAACGTCAGTAGGCCGGCCTATAACTCTTTTATTAACTTGTGTTTGCCCCTTATCATTCACAAATGGTATCACCCTGCCTCTTTGCCTCAATAACTTCTCTTGATGAAGGGATGAAGGGAACGGTGAACAGGGGGTGGGAGGGGGGTAAAAAACATGGTTCATCAGCAAAAACATCCCAGGTCTTTTAGGGATAACTATGTAACTCCCCTCGGATCGAAAAAAACTATTAATACACATAAAAGAGACCTCTCTCCCCTCTCCTTCCATTTCCACACCCTCCCTCCCCCATTCCTCTCTCTTTGGTCTCTGCTCCCAGGAGGAGTGTCACTGCTAGAGGCAGTAAGACTACATTTCCCATGTGGCTTTTGCACCAAGCTGACACGCCCAAATTGTTTTCATGTTCAGCTGTTTCCTAAAGGCTGAGGGGGAACCGTTTCTAAACCGGTGTCAGCTGAACTGCACCGTGATTGTTTACAGTCCCCCAAATTCACTACTCCCTCAGAAACACTTGGTGTCCTGGAGGTGTCGTCTGGTTCAACCATTAGTCAGGTTCTCTTATAATTAAATTGCACTCTAACTGAACCTTACTTCATAAGAGCTACGCAACAGTCATAACGATGATATGACATACAGTACCAGTCAGAAGTTTGGACACACCTACTCATTCAAGGGTTTTTCTTTATTTTTTAAAATTTTCTACTCTGTAGAATAATAGTGAATACATCAAAACTATGGAATAACAGGTGAAGCTGTGGTTGAGAGAATGCCAAGAGCGTGCAAAGCTGTCATCAAGGCAAAGCGTGGCTACTTTGAAGAATCTCAAATATAAAATATATTTTGATTTGTTGAACTCTTTTTTTGGTTACTACATGATTCCATATGTGTAATTTCATAGTGTTGATGTCTTCACTATTATTCTACAATGTAGAAAATAGTACAAATAAAGAAAAAACCTTGAATGAGTAGATGTGTCCAAATGTTTGACTGGTAGTGTATGTCATAAACAGTATTATAAGACAGCGTGAACCAAGAACTTTAAAGCAGAATGTTTCATTTGGTGACCCTCTGTCTATCAAATGGGATTGAACTTAATGCCACAGGAGCCCATGTGTGTGTAACGATCATTGCAATGCCATTGTAGCTGGTGGACACGGCTCGCTTTCTTTGTCAAGCACAATGAACAGGAAGCAAAGAGGCAATCTCAGCAGGGGAAATTCAAAGGAAAAGCTATAACTGCCTGAACCCACTCTTCACTCTCCTCTACAACCTGCCTCTGGCACAATACAGAGAAAGAGGTGTCTGAGAGAGAGAGAGAGAGAGAGAGAGAGAGAGAGAGAGAGAGAGAGAGAGAGAGAGAATAGAGATACGGGGTAGAGAGAGAGAAAGAAATAATCGAGATACGGGGTAGAGAGAGAGAGAGAGAGAGAGAGAAAGAAAGAATAGAGATAAGGGGTAGAGAGAGAGAGAGAGAGAGAGAGAGAAAGAATAGAGATACGGGGTAGAGAGAGAGAGAGAGAGAGAGAGAGAGAGAGAGAAAGAATAGAGATACGGGGTAGAGAGAGAGAAAGAAATAATCGAGATACGAGGTAGAGAGAGAGAGAGAGAAAGAAAGAATAGAGATACGGGGTAGAGAGAGAGAAAGAATAGAGATACGGGGTAGAGAGAGAGAGAGAAAGAATAGAGATACGGGGTAGAGAGAGAGAGAGAAAGAATATAGATACGGGGTAGAGAGAGAGAGGAGAGAAAGAAAGAATAGAGATAAGGGGTAGAGAGAGAGAGAGAGAGAAAGAAAGAATAGAGATAAGGGGTAGAGAGAGAGAAAGAATAGAGATACGGGGTAGAGAGAGAGAGAGAGAAAGAAAGAATAGAGATAAGGGGTAGAGAGAGAGAAAGAATAGAGATACGGGGTAGAGAGAGAGAGAGAAAGAATAGAGATACGGGGTAGAGAGAGAGAGAGAAAGAATAGAGATACGGGGTAGAGAGAGAGAGAGAAAGAATATAGATACGGGGTAGAGAGAGAGAGGAGAGAAATATAGAGAGAGGAGAGGAAGAGAGTTATGTCCGAAGCAAAATAGGGTTTCATGAGAAGCAGGCAGGGGGACACCTCATCTATAACATGGTAGCTGTGAGGAAGAGACGTGAGTTACATTTCAAGTAAATAACCAAGTGTGTGTGTCGACTCACCTGTGTTATAAAAGAAGGCTTCTACGAAGCTGCAGTTCTTGAATAATGAGCCTACTGTTGACACATCATCAAAGTAACAGTTCTGAAACGTGGAGTCTATGAAGGTGACGGACTTCAACTTCATGCTGATGAACCTAGCGAGCCGGATATGAGATTAGGACAGAAGGAGAGGAGGAGAGGAGAAGAAAAGAAGAAAAACAAGAAGAAAAAAGAAGAATGCAGAAAAAAAACAACATTACACCTTCAACACTTATTTATGGTCTACACACACAAAGCTGAGGAGCTGAGATTGTAATCAGGCAAATAAACGATTTATGATATCCTCTCCAGCAGCCAGCGGTGTGAGACCACTAACTAGGAGCCAAGCCTGGCCTATACGCTGACTCAGCCCTTTCTATCCGCGAGATAAGGAGACGTGTTGAACTGGACTGGGCTGGACTGGACTGATTTAAGACTTTACAAAACAGAGACAGGTCCACTGGCCAGTATTGTTGATGCACAAAAAAAAGTGCACACACACAAACACACACTCGCGCGGTGTTGAGATGAACAAAGTTAATCTCTCACGTATTACAGCTCTAATCGATTGTTTTTCCGTTCTGAGGTAACCATGGTTTCTAATGTAAGCAGTGTAGTACGTCAACACGGTCCTGTGATATTGTGTGTCGGATATATCCCAGCATGCCTGTCTCTTATCCACCCCCACAGCTACTGTATTACGATACTGCCTCTCATCTAATCTAATATATGTGTGTTGTGTCATGTTGTGTTCCAAGATAAGATACAGAGGAGAAGCATAATACAAATATACATTGAGGTGTCTCCTCTGGCCTCTGAAAGAGGCAATGATAACCTTGCCATAGAGAGAGAGAGAGAGAGAGAGAGGGAGAGAGAGAGAGAGAGAGAGAGAGAGAGAGAGAGAGAGAGAGAGAGAGAGAGAGAGAGAGAGAGAGAGAGAGAGAGAGAGAGAGAGAGAGAGAGAGAGAGAGAGAGAGAGAGAGAGAGAGAGAGAGAGAGAGAGAGAGAGAGAGGGAGGGAGAAAGGCAAAGAAGGAGTGAGAGGAGAAGAGGGAGTGAGAGGGAGAGAAAGAGAAAGGGAGGGAGAAAGAGAGAGACAGAGAAGGAATGGTTGGGAGGAGGCGAGGGAGAGAGATGATGTTTTTAGTAATTTCCTGGAGGCGGTGTAGATAAAGGAACGGTGTGTTGCTTACGGGGATGACGGATCACACTGCAGACATGGAATGAGATAGGCTACTTTAAATATATTATCATTGGAGAAACTGGGGGTTCTGAGAGAGCCTGTTGAACACATTAGAGACAGTCCCTTTAAGAGAGTCTGTTGGTTACAATGCCTGGCATTGATGAAGACTCCGTTGATGTGTGTGTGTGTGTGTGTGTGTGTGTGTGTGTGTGTGTGTGTGTGTGTGTGTGTGTGTGTGTGCGTGCTGACACAGTACCTGTCGTTGACGAACACTCCGTTGGTGTGTATCTGGTTCTCCAGGGTGAAGTTAAAGGTGAAGTCTTCTATACGTTCGTTGTTGTGAGTCTGCACTCTGGAGGCGTACTCATCAGACTGAAGGTGATGGATGACATCAGGGAACCACACTGATAGGCCGTAGTACCTGCACAGGAAATTACATCATCGTAACTTGTTTTGTTTCAACGTTGTTCATTTGAAAAGTAGTGCAATGTATTATTGATGCTAAGTGGTTCCTTTAGCTATATTGAACGAAAATATAAATGCAACATGTAAAGTGTTGGTCGCATGTTTCATGAGCTGGAATAAAAGATCCCAGACATTTTCCATATGCACAAAAAGCTTATTTCTGTCTAAATTTGTGCACAAATTAGTTTACATCCCAGTTAGTGAGCATTTCTCCTTTGCCAAGATAATCCATCCACCTGACAGTTGTGGCATATCAAGAAGCTGATTAAGCAGCATGATCATTACACAGGGGCACCTTGTGCTGGGGACAATAAAAGGCCCCTCTAAAATGTGCAGTTCTGTCCCACAACACAGATGCCACAGATGTCTCAAGTTTTGAGGGAGCGTGCAATTGGCATGCTGGCTGCAGGAATGTCCAACAGAGCTGTTTTAGAGAATTTGGCAGTTTATCCAACCGGCTTCCAACGTGTAACCACGCCAGCCCAGGACCACATCTGGCTTCTTCACTTGCGGGATTGTCTGAGGAGGGGGGAGGTGCTGAGGAAAAAACTAATTCCGATTGGCTGGGCCTGGCTCCCCAGTGGGTGGGCCTATGCCCTCCCAGACCCACCCATGGCTGTGCCCCTGCCCAGTCATGTGAAATCCATAGATTAGGGCCTAATACGTTTATTTAAATTGACTGCTTTACTTCTATGAACTGTAACTCAGTAAAATCTTGGAAATTGCTTGCATGTTGCATTTATATTTTTGTTCAGTATAGATGGGCGATCACCTTTCCCTGTTAGCGTGTTAGCATTTATCACAGGGATATCAGCGAGACACCGGCTAGACCTTAGAGTCAGACACTTCATTGTGAACACACAGACTCAGCTGGAGCAGACTGATAGCTGGGATAAGTACTGCTGAGAGAAGAGCAACACTTCCACACCTTCATCTAATGAACAGAGGACAATCTTACCCAAAAGACAATGTGAACCACACGATGGCCAGTTTGATGGTGTTGTCTCTGACCGGGTAGTTGAAACATTTCATGAACGTTAACCAGATCTAAACAGAGTAAATGAGAGAGAGATGGAAATAGGGAGAGGGAGATCAATTCGTTCATCATGATGCTTTCATATCATCTGGGAATCGGACTCCTACCCCTCTGAGTTCGGTCCTGATCCTGAAGAGGACTTTGGCCACAGGGTTGGCTGAGTCTGACTGCATCTCCACCAACTCATCCAGATGCTTAGGAAGCTTTATCCTGTTCACCTACAGTACAGGGGTAGTCAGGGACAGTCAATGTGTAGATAGATAGATAGATAGATAGATAGATAGATAGATAGATAGATAGATAGATAGATAGATAGATAGATAGATAGATAGATAACACAATTAGACCCAACCAAATCATGAGAAAACAAAGAGATAATTACTTGACACATTGGAAAGAATTAACAAAAAAACAGAGCAAACTAGAATATTTGGCCCTAAACAGAGAGTACACAGTGGCAGAATGCGTGACCACTGTGACTGACCCAAACTTAAGGAAGGCTTTGACTGTGTACAGACTCAGTGAGCATAGCCTTGCTATTGAGAAATGCCGCCGTAGGCAGACCTGGCTTTCAAGAGAAGACAGGCTATGTGCACACTGCCCACAAACTGAGGTGGAAACTGAGCTGCACTTCCTAACCTCCTGCCAAATGTATAACCATATTAGAGACACATATTTCCCTCAGATTACACAGATCCACAAAGAATTTGAAAACAAAACCAATTTTGATAAACTCCCACATCTACTGGGTGAAATTCCACAGTGTGACATCACAGTAGCAATATGTGACCTGTTGCCACAAGAAAAGGGCATCCAGTGAAGAACAAACACCATTGTAAATACAACCCATATTTATGTTTATTTATTTTCCCTTTTGTACTTTAACTATTTGCACCTCTTTACAACACTGTATATAGACATAATATGACATTTGAAATGTCTTTAGTCTTTTGGAACTTCTGTGAGTGAAATGTTTACAATACATTTTTATTGTTTATTTCATTTTTGTTTATTATCTACTTCACTTGCTTTGCCAATGTAAACATATGTTTTCCATGCCAATAAAGCCCCTTGAATTGAGAGAGAGACAGAGAGTGAGAGAGTGAGAGAGAGAGAGAGAGACAGACAGACAGACAGACAGACAGACAGACAGACAGACAGACAGACAGACAGACAGACAGAGAGACAGACAGACAGACAGACAGACAGACAGACAGACAGACAGACAGACAGACAGACAGAAGAGTGCGAGCAAGCAAGAGAGAGAGAGGTACTGTATACTCACAGTAAAGACTTTCTCTGGTTCTCCGCGGGCCCTCATGTTGGTGTCGTGGATCTGTTTCAGCACCATCCAGGCCTCGTCATGTTTACCCATCTATACACAGAGAGGAGGGTTACGCACACGCACACATGCACACGCACACGCACACACACACACACACACACACACACACACACACACACACACACACACACACACACACACACACACACAGACACACACACACACACACACACACACACAGACACACACACACACACACACACACACACACACACACAGACACACACACACAGACACACACACACACAGACACACACACACACACACTCCTTACCTCTAGGAAAAATCGTGGGCTCTCAGGTATGAAGGTGAGTGCTACGACAGCACACACACAGGGCAGAGCACACACCACCACAAACACTCTCCAACTGTGGAACTGGTAAGCCGAGCCCATACTGAAACTCCAACCTGCACACACAAACAGAAACCACCAATCAGATACAAGCAAAATTAGCACAGAAATACAAATTATATGCCTAGTATGATGTATTTTTGTAAAAAGTATGAAGGTCTGAAAATCTTGTGCCTCCAAGCACCCTCGGATGAAGGTCTGAAAATCTAGTGCCTCCAAGCACCCTTGGATGAAGGTCTGAAAATCTAGTGTCTCCAAGCACCCTTGGATGAAGGTCTGAAAATCGAATGCCTCCAAGCACCCTTGGATGAAGGTCTGAAAATCTTGTGCCTCCAAGCACCCTCGGATGAAGGTCTGAAAATCTAATGCCTCCAAGCACCCTTGGATGAAGGTCTGAAAATCTAATGCCTCCAAGCACCCTTGGATGAAGGTCTGAAAATCTTGTGCCTCCAAGCACCCTCGGATGACGGTCTGAAAATCTTGTGCCTCCAAGCACCCTCGGATGAAGGTCTGAAAATCTAATGCCACCAAGCACCCTTGGATGAAGGTCTGAAAATCTAATGCCTCCAAGCACCCTTGGATGAAGGTCTGAAAATCTAATGCCTCCAAGCACCCTTGGATGAAGGTCTGAAAATCTTGTGCCTCCAAGCACCCTTGGATGAAGGTCTGAAAATCTAGTGTCTCCAAGCACCCTTGAATCATCAACCTGTTTCATTATTGTCTCTTATGAGGAAACACACACTTCTATTTTCCACATGAGATGCAGCATGTTGATGGTAATGAGAATAACTGGAGGCTGAAGAACACCATATGGTGAAGAGAACGGGAGAGAAAGAGAGGGAGAGAAGGAGAGAGAGGGAGAGAAGGAGAGAGAGGGAGAGAAGGAGAGAGAGAGAGAGGGAGAGAAGGAGAGAGAAAGAGAGGGAGAGAAGGAGAGAGAAAGAGAGGGAGAGAAGGAGAGAGGGAGAGAAGGAGAGAGAGAGAGAGGGAGAGAAGGAGAGAGAGAGAGGGAGAGAAGGAGAGAGAGAGAGAGGGAGAGAAGGAGAGAGAGAGAGGGAGAGAAGGAGAGAGAAAGAGAGGGAGAGAAGGAGAGAGAGAGAGGGAGAGAAGGAGAGAGAAAGAGAGGGAGAGAAGGAGAGAGAAAGACAAAGCGTTGGGTTCAATTCTTATTGGAGGCATTCAGTGAGACTAATTGACACAGCTCTCTGAGGACAGCTAAGCAAGGACTCAGGTAACAGCCTCAGTTAGCAACCACTGCACACACTACCTTCTCTCTCTCTCTCTCTCTCTCTCTCGCTCTCTCTCTCTCTCTCTCTCTCTCTCTCTCTCTCTCTCTCTCTGTCTCTGTCTTTTCTTCTCTGTATCTATTATTCTCTTACTTATAGGAAGGAATGTAGGCCGACAGTACATAAAGTATATCTTCAGCAACCCCTGAACAGAATGTAAATAAAGACACACAGCAAGCAGACAGTTGGTGATTTTACAGTCAGTGTATGGGTGGTATTCTGGCTTGCCCCTAGGGTGGAGGGAGAAAGCCACAGAGCTGTCATATAATAGAATAGAATACGTAAAAAATATAATCAATGTATTATATTAAAAAAGTTAATCAATCCATGGATTCTATTTCTATGGTTATGTCAGGGAGATACCAGATGTGTAAGGGGGAGTTATGGTGATATCACAGTATTGTAAACCAAATCCACAAACAGCATTGTAAACCAAATCATGTCTTTTGGAGGGTTGTGTGTGTGTGTGTGTGTGTGTGTGTGTGTGTGTGTGTGTGTGTGTGTGTGTGTGTGTGTGTGTGTGTGTGTGTGTGTGTGTGTGTGTGTGTGTGTGTGTGTGTGTGTGTTTGTGTGTATGTGTGTTTAGACTCTACCAGTACAAATCTCATTAGGATAATTATAATGGACTGGAGGGTATGGCTGACTGACTCACACACACATATGCACGCGTACAAGCATCCGCGAGCATACACACACAACACGATTTATTGAGCTACGCTATGCAGAATAATGCAATGTCACACCACACACACATACACACCTGCAGTATCCTTGGTCTCAGCGCATTGCCCACGACTAATGTTAAATCACTGAGCAAATTTCAGGTCTACTGAGCGCAAACTTGAACGTCGTAAAAATTCTGTGCAACGTCCAGCGCACGCTTACTGTGAACACTGTGGCTGTACCCGCTTTAAGTTATTATTATTTTAGTAGTAGTAATTTTTTTACATCCTTTTTCTCCCCAATTTCGATCTTGTCTCATCGCTGCAACTCCCCGGCGGGCTCTGGAGGTGAAGGTCGGATCATATGTCCTTCGAAACATGACCCGCCAAACTGCGCTTCTTAACACCCGTCCGCTTAACCCGAAAGCCAGCTGCACCAATGTGTCGGAAGAAACACTGTTCAACTGACAACCGAGGTCAGCCTGCAGACGCCCACCACAAGGAGTCGCTAGAGCGCGATGAGCCAAGTAAAGCACGACCGGCCAAACCCTCCCAAAACCCGGATGACACTGGGCCAATTGTGTTCCGGCCTATGGGACTCCCGATCACGTCCGGTTGTGACACTGCCTGGGATCGAATCCAGGTCTGTAGAAACGCCTCTAGCACTGCGATGCAGTGCCTTAGATTGCTGCGCCACTTGGGAGGCCCTTCAGTTAGTTTTAACAGTGGTCAGGTAGGCTACTGTGGCTATTTGATCATGATGTAGACCTGTACCAGAGTGGCCTACCATCAAAAACAATGGAGAAAATGCATTTTATCGTGGAAATAGTTGTTCTATCATTCAGCCTACAGTAGCAGCCAATGTGTGGTGTTCAATGAAGGTCTACATTCCATGAGACTTCTGAAAAAACATGCAGGGCTTGACATTAACCTTGTTTCTCCACTTGTCCTTCAGACAAGGAGGTGACTGAAATGTTATTGTGTTGTTTGACGCAAGAAACAACTTTACAAAACAAAAAAATGCATCATTATTCCCATAGCATTATAACAGAGAATCAGGCAAATGATGCTACCCTCTGCCTACTGGCTACTTAGCTTTTTCAAGCCTGTCTCAAAACACAACATTGGCCTTTTAAAACAAACAAAAAAGCTCTTTACATGACTATCTTTTCATGTCTAGAAATGCAGACAAATTGTGCTCTTGTAAGAAGCAATCACTACCCCATTGCTGACTACAAATGATCTTTAACTGGTCTAATAACTCACTAACTAGCAAAGGATATGACTCTCGTTTTGATCTCAAAACAAGCGCATCTACTCACAACCGCTCATGCTGTAAACACAGTCCAGTTCAAAGTAAATGGCACAGATCATTTTATGGCAATGGTCTATTTGCATATAGGCCAACTGCAGCTCTGATTGGTTATGGCGCACTGGTCTGTGAGGAGTAAGGGCCTGAGTCGTGCCTGTCAATGCAATATAGTCCTACTCTGACGTGTTCTGCCTACATCAAAATCTCTTGCATAGCTTGTTTTGTTTCGGTATGTTGCATTGAAAGTGGCTAATATTGCATTGATTCGATCACAATTCCCACAGTAAAGGGAAAAGTTGATAGTGTTAACTAATGGGGAAAATGTATTCCGCACAGCAGTCCCAGGGGAGCTGCGCGCAAGCGCACACAGGCAGTTTAGAGGGAACATTGCGTCACGACATAAACACCCATGCAGATACACAAAAACACAGAGGCATACAGCAACTCTCCCACACGCAGACACGCTTACTGTTGACACAAACACATGGGTAGACACAAATCATTTCTAGTAGTTAGATACAGATAAGATTAGCATTTATGCACATTATCCTATTGACATTTTATTTGATCTCAAAAATGTTTTACTTATTTATTACTCGCTTTAATGTTGTCCATACTGTATGTACACACCACGTACAGCAATTATGTTCCAGACTCTGCTCATTCTGATATGTCTTCATTTCTTGTCTCTTCTTCTTCTATTATTATTATTATGAATATGTAATTATAAATATATCTACAGTATCAGTCAACATTTTAGACACACTTACTCATTCACGGGTTTTTCTTTATTTTTACTATTTTCTACGTTGTAAAATAATAGTGAAGAGATCAAAACTATGAAATAACATTGAATCATGGAATCATTTAGTAACCAAAAAAGTATTAAACAAATCAAAATAGATTTTAGATTTTAGATTCTTCAAAATAGCCACCATTTGCTTTGATGACAGTTTTGCACTCTCTTGGCATTCTCTCAACCAGCTTCACCTGGAATGCTTTTCCAACAGTCTTGAAGGAGTTCCCACATATGCTGAGCATTGTTGGCTGCTTTTCCTTCACTCTGTGGTCCAACTCATCCCAAACCATCTCAATAGGGTTGAGGTCGGATGATTGTGGAGACCAGGTCATCTGATGCATCACTCTCATTCTTGGTCAAATAGCCCTTACACAGCCTGGATGTGTGTTGGGTCATTGTCCTGTTGAAAAACAAATAATAGTCCCACTAAGCGCAAACCAGATAGGATGGCATATCGCTGCAGAATGCTGTGGTAGCCATTCTGGTTACGTGTGCCTTGAATTCTAAATAAATCACAGTGTGTATCAACAGCAAAGCGTCATCACACCTCCTCCTCCATGCTTCACGGTGGGAACCACACATGCAGTGATCATCCGTTCACCTACTCTGCGTCTCACAAAGACACGGCGGTTGGATCCAATAATCTCAAATTTGGACCCAACAGACCAAAGGACAGATTTTCATCGGTCTAATGTCCATTGCTCGTGGTTCTTGGCCCAAACAATTAGCTTTTTCTTATTGGTGTCCTTTAGTAGTGGTTTCTTTAAAGCAATTCGACCATGGGGTCCTGATTCACGCAGTGTTCTCTGAACAGTTGATGTTGAGATGTGTCTCTCATGAACTTATCCTCTGCAGGTTACTCCGGGTCTTCCTTTCCTGTGGCGGTCCTCATGAGAGCCAGTTTCATCATAGTGATTGATGGTTTTTGCGACCCCACTTGTTTCGGATTGACTGACCTTCATGTCTTAAAGTAATGATGGACTGTCATTTCTCTTTGCTTATTTGAGCTGTTCTGTTCCATAATCTGGAGTCTTTTACAAAATAGGGCTATTGTCTGTGTTCCACCCCTACCTTGTCACAACCCAACTGATTGGCTCAAACGGCTAAAGAAGGAAAGAAATTCCACAAATTAACTCTTAATAAGGCACACCTGTTAATTGAAATGCATTCCATGAAACTGATTGAGAGAATGCCAAGAGTGTGCAAAGCTGTCATCCAGGAAAATTGTGGCTACTTTGAAGAATCTCAAATATAAAAATATATTTGGACTTGTTTAATACTTTTTTGGTTACTACATGATTCCATATGTGTTTTTCCATAGTTTTGATGTTTTCACTATTATTCTACAATGTAGAAAATAGTACAAAAAAAGAAAAACCCTTGAATGAGTAGGTGTGTCCAATCTTTTGACTGGTACTGTATATTTTTTGTATTAGTATTGCACTGTTAGACATGGAAACATGGCCGAATACAAACAGTGTAGTTATTCCCTCCGTAAGGCAATCAAATGAAACCAAATGAAATCAGAATGTAGGCAACAACATTTGGTATGGCACGTGGGCTAGAGTCAGCAAAGATGAGGAGTTGAACCGATAGTTCCAATCCTGTGTGCAACTTAAATTGCTGTGCAACATGCTTTACCAGACTGCCTTATAACTAAAATTCCAAATTCTCACCTGATGACCTGTTATTTCTCTCCCTGTGCCTCAACATGGGCAGGGATCTCCCTCTACTAACTGTCCCTGACCCCCCTGTACTGTCAGTAAAGAGGAGGAATTGAACTGATAGGGCTTTATAACTCAAAATTCTCACTTGATAACCTGTTCATCTTCTCCCTGCTTCAACATGGACGGTGCTCTCTCTCTCTATCTCTCTCACTCACTTTGAACCCAGCCATAATCATATGATCAACTATGATCTACTGCTGCTTATCTGAAACTGCAATTGAAAAGGCAAAGGGGAAGCTCCAGATACTGTGCTGGCTTTGGTCAAAAATGTTGTATTACCAAGCCAAGATAGACCACAGCCTGTCATTTCCAACGGGAGCAAATTAATCACAGTGGGCAGAACAAGCAAAGAGGTGGGCAGAGCCAAACACGAGCTAGCGAGATCATATTGCCATCTTCTAGCATGTAATCACGTTTTTTTGTCTTTGGAACACCTACTCTGTGATGTACATACGTGCAATAAACCAATTCGCCCTTTCACTCTTTCTAAAAAATTGCATTTTTTTGTATTGAGATGTATTGAGATGTATTGAGATCAAATGTTTCATAGATGAGAAAATTTGCAGAATGTCGGGCAAAATCCATCTCGCTCCACCTTCTCCCACTGCTGGCCACTGGGATTCCTCTCATCACCAAATTTGGTGATGAGTGGAAATTCTGGCCAGATGCTTCAGATTTATACATCAAGTGAAACATCTGGCTCAGTCTTCTATCTGTGCTTTGGAGCTAGCTTAGCTAGCTAATGTTAGCCTAGCAAAAATAGCCAACTTTGCATTGGGTAACTCGGTATAAAAACGTTTTTTACACAATCTTATCTCATCAGCAGTAGTTTGCTAGTTAAACAACAACATAGGAATAAATTTCTGAAATGTTCATGAACTTTTACTCGTTTGAAACTCTCAAAACATTTATACATTGTAGCGCTCATGAATATAGCTGTGCTACCTCTCCTCAGCAAACACCACAAAGAGAGAGAGAGAGTAGTGCACGCTGTTGAACTGTTACTGCAGACCAAAGCAATACATTGGGCAGGCTGCCTCCTCATAAAATTAGAAACTGAGTCACTGTGGTGCAAAGCCACATAAAGCCATTAGCTGCCTGGCACTTTACAGTGGGGATGTTTTTCCAATCAAACTCATCATATTATATTATTGGGAGAGTTAAATTGACCTGTTTCTAATATTGGGGAGCGGGGAGTTTCAGCTTTTCTTTCAACAGCCATGACAGACTTCAGCTAACTTTAGCCACCGCTAGCTAAAAATCTATGGAAGTGATGGGTACATGTAAAAATATATATATATATTTTTTTAAACGGCTAAATCACCTTTAGGTATCATCAAACCAAATATGGAGTTGACTTCAGGTGGTTTGGAAATGATATATGTTTTTAAGATAACATGCCCACCGTCACTTTAGAGAAAAGTGAACCATGGATTACAGTTTCTCCTTGCTCATAAACTACCTCCAGGGTCAGGAACCATCTAACATCATGTTGTAAAATAGTGAACTACTCCTTTAACATCTGCTAATCTGTGTACATGACAAATAAACCCTGATTAGATTTGCCATTTGAGTGTACAGTATACAGTAACCACAGACATGCACAGCTCCTCACAGACACACTTCACATACAAAACATTACGGCTGTGAGGTTACGCCACCCCCCTCAACTTAATTCAGCAAACACACAATGCAAACACACACACAGACACTGAGGTTTTCCAGGAAGAGGAGTCCTGCAGCCTCTGGCCAGCAGCAGTCAATGAAGAGTCCACTGCGGCAGAACCTATGACACACACACACGGCTGCTTCACACACACACACACACACACACACACACACACACACACACACACACACACACACACACACACACACACACACACACACACACACACACACACACACACACACACACACACACACACACACACACACACACACACACACACACACAGCTGCTTCACACAGAGAGACAAAGGTGTTAACGGTGTGTGGTGCGTGTGTGTGTGTGAAAACATGTTGTGTGTTTTATGTCGAGTGCTTTTTTATCTTCTGCACTCAACAGTCTTTTATAGTAAATCAATGACTTCACTGATAATTCTACACCTGCCTACACCCACACTACATTGCATACACCACCATGCATTCCCCACACCTCTTCAATCACCCCCCCCCCCTCCTTCGTCTCTATCCTTCATTTGCTCTCCCTTTCTCTCAATTCATCAGTCTTTCTTTTTCCTGTTCACGTTCTCCCTCGTCCCTACTCTCTCTCTCTCCCCCTGTCTCTCCCACTCTGCTTTTCTTTATCGATCACCCTCTGTCCCTCCCTCCCTCGCTCAGTTTTTCCTTCACCCTTTAAATATCCCTGACACCGCCCACATAAATCATCTTCACTTATCCACTTCTCCTTCTCTCTTGCTTTTTCTTTCCTTCCTTTTCCTCTTTTCATTCCTCTCCGTCTCTCCTTCTCTTTTCTAACTGTTGGCCCTCTCTCCTCTATTCTGTCCTTTCTTTCTCTAATCCCCTCTCGTTCTCTCTTTCTTCCCTCTTCTCTCGCTTTGGTTGCTGTTAAATATACTTGTCCATTCTAGGATACGGGTTGAAGCCCGTTCAGGCCTAAGTTGCTAATGTCAATCACGTGACAAATGTAACTTGTCGTAGAACGGTTATTATTGGAGAACTAAGTGAGTCACTCAGATAATCCTGTACCTGATAGGAGGACAGGGCTGTCAGTCACTCACCGTAGTGTGGTATGATGAGCCAAGCCATGGCCGAGGCGTAGATCCCTCCTATCATCCAGAACATGCAGAGCCAGCTCAGGTGCTCTCCTCTCTTCTCCCTTGCCAGGAACTCAGCAAAGTAGGGGAACACGATGGGCACAGCCCCACCAATCCTGCACGGGGATATGGGAAATATAGTCAGCACTATATGGACAAATTAACCGCAAAACATAGGGTCCATTTTTGGAGTGCCCCTTTTGTCCTTTTTGTCCGGTCATTGGTGTTGTATGTGTGTTTGTGTGAGCAGTTCGGGAAACATGGCTACTCTCATCTAACGCAATGGGACTGAGCCTGGAGAGAGAAACAGAAAGACAGAACAAGAGAAATAAAGAGTTAGAGAGAGCAATAGAGAGAGAGCAATAGACAGACAGACAGACAGACAGACAGACAGACAGACAGACAGACAGACAGACTGACAGACAGACAGACAGACAGACAGACAGACGAGTGCGAGCAAGCAAGAGAGAGAGAGAGCGAGATCTGGTGGATGACAAAATCAATAGGCCATCAGAGGAACCAGCAGTTAGCAGCCACACAGCCTTTCATCTGGTCCCATTGGCAACACAGTACGACAGACATCAAACTAGATGACTATTTATCCGCAGAGGTGTAAAGTACTTAGGTAAAACTACTGTAAAGTACTACTTAAGTCATTTTTGGGGTATCTGTAATTTACTTTACTATTCATATTTTTAACAACTTTGACTTTTACTTCACTACATTCCTAAAGAAAATAATGTCAATTTTACTCCATACATTTTCCCTGATACCCAAATGATTAATGCTGAGCAGGACAGGACAATTGCCTAATTCCCACATTTATCACTAGAACATCCCTGGTCATCCCTACTGCCTCTGATCTGGAGGACTCACTAAACACATGCTTTGTTTGTAAATGATGTCTGAGTGTCGGAGTGTATCAAAAATAAAATAAACAAAATAGTAGAGTCTGGTTTGCTTAATATAATACATTTTAAATGATTTATACTTTTACTTTGACATTTGATACTTAAGTATATTGTGGTGGTGAAATTACAAGATTATGTTATAATGCTGTTATTGCGTCGAATGGTTGTTTTATGCAACAGAATGGGGTTCTTAGAACTCTATTGCATCTGTGTGAACTGAGAGGAGCTTCTGAGATTTAACTCTGGCAACTGATTTATGATGCCTTAGGTGATAAACCTAAGGAGCCACATTCAAATAATGTGAGGAAGATGACTCCAGTCTGACTTAGCATGCAATTCAAATCAAATAAAATAAAATTGTATTGGTCACATACACATGGTTAGCAGATGTCAATGCGAGTGTAGCAAAATGCTTGCACTTCTAATTCCGACCAAGGAGTAATATCTAACAAGTCATCTAACAATTTCAGAACAACTACCTCTTACACACAAGTGTAATGGAATGAATATGTACATAACAATATATGGATGAGCGATGGCCGAACGGCATAGGCAAGATGCAGTAGATGGTATAGAGTACAGTATATACATATGAGATGAGTAATGTAGGGTATGTAAACATTATATAAAGTGGCATTGTTTAAAGTGGCTAGTGATACATGTATTACATCCCATTTGTAATTATTAAAGTGGCTAGAGATTGAGTCAGTGTGTTGGCAGCCGCCACTCAATGTTAGTGATGGCTGTTTAACAGTCTAATGGCCTTGAGATAGAAGGTGTTTTTCAGTCTCTCGGTCCCAGCTTCGATGCACCTGTACTGACCTCGCCTTCTGGATGATAGCGGGGTGAACAGGCAGTGGCTCGGGTGGTTGTTGTCCTTGATGATCTTTTTGGCCTTCCTGTGACATCAGGTGGTGTAGGTGTCCTGGAGGGCAGGTAGTTTGCCCCCGGTGATGCGTTGTGCGGACCTCACTATCCTCTGGTTGGCCTTACAGTTGTGGGCGGAGCAGTTGCCGCACCAGGTGGTGATACAGCCCGACAGGATGCTCTCGATTGTGCATCTGTAAAAGTTTGTGAGTGTTTTTGGTGACAAGCTGAATTTCTTCAGTCTCCTGAGGTTGAAGAGGCGGTGCTGCCCCTTCTTCATCACGCTGTCTGTGTGGGTGGACCATTTCAGTTGGTCCTTGATGTGTACGCCGAGGAACTTAAAACTTTACACCTTCTCCACTACTGTCCCGTCATTGTAGATAGGGGGCTGCTCCCTCTGCTGTTTCCTGAAGTCCACAATAATCTCCTTTGTTTTGTTGACATTGAGTGTGAGGTTATTTTCCTGACACCACACTGCAAGGGCCCTAACCTCCTCTCTGTAGGCCGTCTCGTCGTTGTTGGTAATCAAGCCTACCACTGTAGTGTCGTCTGCAAACTTGATGATTGAGTTGGAGGCATGCATGGCCACACAGTCATGTGTGAACAGGGAGTACAGGAGAGGGCTGAGAACGCACCCTTGTGGGGCCCCAGTGTTGAGGATCAGCAGGGTGGAGATGTTGTTTCCTACCCTCACCACCTGGGGACGGCCCGTCAGGAAGTCCAGGGACCAGTTGCGGGGTTGAGACCCAGGGTCTCGAGCTTAATGACGAGTTTGGAGGGTACTATGTTGTTAAATGCTGTGCTGTAGTCGATTAACAGCATTCTTACCTAGGTATTCCTCTTGTCCAGATGGTTTAGGGCAGTGTGCAGTGTGATTGAGATTGCGTCGTCTGTGGACCTATTGGGGCGGTAAGCAAATTGGAGTGGGTCTAGGGTGTCAGGTAGGGTGGAGGTGATATGGTCCTTGACTAGTCTCTCAAAGCACTTCATGATGACGGAATTGAGTGCTACGGGGCGATAGTCATTTAGGTCAGTTACCTTAGCTTTCTTGGGAACAGGGCCAATGGTGGCCCTCTTGAAGCATGTTGAATTGGTGTTTGTATAATGGAAGGTACCAGGGAGAGATGGCTCGGGTTGAGAGGAACCTCATTTTGGGGGGCCAAATCCTGGTTTCCTTACATTTAGAACAGTCTTCACAGCAGATACTGTCTACTGTGAATTACTCATTTCTTTCATAGAAATGCTAACCTTTTGACCCATTCCACACCTCAGTTGTTTGTCACGAACATCCAGGACTTTGTTATAAAATGCTGTGGCTTAGTCCTGGTGGTTGGGCTCTCCACGAATCACCTACGGGTGGGTCGTTGACGAGCTCCATTACTGCAGTAATTAAATAATTGTTTTGAAGAATTCTAAAAGTCTCTCCTTTCATTAAAATAATTACCACGACAAAATTAAATTTACTTTTGATACTTAAGTATATTTAAAACCAAATACCTTTACTCAAGTCGTATTTTACTTGGTGACTCACTTTTACGTGAGTCCTTTTCTATTGTAAGGTATATATCGATTTTTCCTGAAGTATCATTGGGTACTTTTTCCACCACTGTTTATCTGTCTATTTCTGCTGCTTTTGTTGTTAGGGTCTCTACTGATGGGTTTGTTCGGGAAGGGAACAAATGGAGACTTGTCTTGTGAACCTGAAAGTTACTGTCGCGCCCTGAGAGCTGTTTATTCTCTGTTGGTTAGTGACTAGGGTGGGTCATCTGGGTGATTAATGATTTATGTTGGCCTGGCATGGTTCCCAATCAGAGACAGCTGTTTATCGTTGTCTCTGATTGTTGGATCATATTTAGGTAGCCATTTTCCCCATTGTGTTTTGTGGGATCTTGTCTACAGTTGGTTGCCTGTGTGCACACCAGTAGCGGCACGTTTCGGTTGTACTAGTTTTGTTTGGCGAGTTTTGTTTAATAAAAAATATGTGGAACTCTACGCACGCTGCGCTTTGGTCCAATCATTTCGACGATCGTGACAGTTACTTTCTTCTCTGTCTTATTGAGAATAGAGTGGAAGTGAGTATAAGCTACCTGTATGTGTAGCAATTCTAGGCAAATGGTAGTAGATACCATTCCTCTGACAAGTAGTGGAAACCACCAGCTGGTGGCTATTTAAGAGATGAGAAGAGTCTTTAAATCAACATGGAAATAAAAGACAGGTATTGAATCAGAACATGTTGACGATAAGTAGGTCTGGTAGAGTGGAGCTGCAGTAAGGTGAAGTCTATGATACACACGCACGAACACACACGTGCACACAACCCACACAGGCTTACACACACACATGCACTCACACACACACACAGCTGAGTGTAAATCTATTGTGTTTCTCTGTCCAAGTGAAAACCTGCTTTAGAAACAGTCCTATGATTTATGAATCCCCTGAGGTTGAAACAGTGCTGTCTCGGATTCAATTACAGTTACTTTCAATGTAAACCCACCGGAGAGCCAGGACAGGCTATGAATAATCATGTGCAACAATCACCAGCTAATCGTGCAGAGAGTGTATTAGCCAAGAGCAAAGGGCATATATTCTGTCAAAGTCTCTATATATCTGGTTATTCATATTTTTGCAGACTTTCTTTCCATTTTGCAAAAGTCTGTACTTTGTATCAATGTCTCCATTTTCTTGTTTACAGTTTTTTCAATCGCTAACAAGCACCGGTCAATACTGAAGCCATTTTTTCTAAACTCTTCAGTCTGCATTACCAACATGCGTCGTGGCCAAACAACTAATCTCACCTCCAAAACTCACTCAAACCACCAAAACACTTCATACAAGTCTCAAAATAAGCTTGTTCAACCATAACACTGACAACCATTCTCACTCAGAAAGCATGCAACACACTGACCTAAAAAACACTTATCTTTGAAGTTTGAATGATTTTCACATAAATCAGTATTTATTCAAGTCCAGTGAGGACATCTGGTCATGTGGATGGTGGTCATAAACCTTCCACCTCCACGCAGAGAAAAACTCCTCTATGGGGTTTAGAGAGGGGGGAGTGTGGAGGCAGGAATAGTACTGACGTCCTGGGATGTGCAGCAAATCAGTCTGACTGCAGCAGAGTGGTGGAATGCCACATTCCCCTACCTTCGTTGTGGGGGATAGTTTCTTGCCCCTCTCTCCTCCGCTGGCACAAGCCAATTATGCAGGTCATCCAGAAAATAAATGAGCCTCTCTGAATTGTAGGGGCCAATGAGTGGTTTGTGTAACAGCAAATGATCATTGGACAGTGCTGCACACATGGTGATGTTAGCACCTCTCTGGCCTGGGACATCCACGGTTGCTCTCTGTCCAGTCACATTTCTTACCCTGCGGCGTGTTTTTGCCAGGTTGAATCCAGCTTCATCCACAAAGATGAAAGCCAGGCAAACTGCACATACTGTCATCTCCATTACTCTCTAAAATACAGTAAATACACAGATTTACAGTACTTTACATTATGCATAGCTGGGTATGTGCCCTGTTTGGTTATTGAACAGACATCTTACCTGGACATATTGATACCAGAGTTCTTTCACATGTTCACTGTTTCTCTCAAAGGGTGCAGAGTACAACTGCTTCCTCCTTATTGTATGTTTCTCTAGGACTCTCGAAATTGTCGTTGTGCTGACCGTATTCACATTCCCAACAGTGATATTGTCTGCCTGCCAGCACTCTGTCCCGAATTTCCCACAGTTTTAATTTATTGTTGCCATTTACCATGTCAACAATGGCAATTTCCTGCACTTCTGATAATATTCTGCCTCTCCCTCCTGTGGGAGGCAACCTTTGGATCCTACTGAAAAAGACTAAACAAATCAATATATTTAAAAATGTCAGTACATGTAAAAATGTGAACATACTGTATTGTACTGTAATATGTAGTTCAATTATCATTGAAGGATGCTCATCTCACCTGTTGTTTTGCCAGAAAATTCGTACTATTGATGCAACTGTTGAATGCTGCAGATTTGGTTGCACCCTTAAACCGGCCTCTCTCAAAGAGAGACCATGGTTTACAACATGGTCAATAATTGTGGCCCTTATCTCACCAGTGACCACCGCTCTTGGTCTTCCTCTCCTTTGTCCTCCACGCTGTCTCCCTCTCCCTACCACTCTTCTTTTCCCACAAACCTGTCTTCCTTGATCCATGTTTCCAAGCTAAATCATTCCGAAGCCGTCCTCTTTTGTCTGTTTGGTAACGAGACTAAAAACAGGACACATGGGTCGGCTTTCAGATTAAATCAGCTGTGTTCGGAATGATTCAATATTCTGCTGAGATGTTCTATATGTTTCAATCTAGTTACTGCAGAAATGCACGACATTTCCCATCATTCTGTTTTGAATGTGTTTTTAACAGTTTTGGAAACAGTGTGTTAGCATTTGAAAACATGTGCTGCAAACATATAGTTTTGCAGGTGGTGAAGTATGAATGAGAACAGAGTTCATGGATTTTGGAGAATGTGGTTTTTGTAGAATTTTGGTCCACATACACTTTTGTTTCGCTGACTGTGTGAAGAGTTTTGACAATGTGACTTCAGTTTTGACCAATACATCTTAGCAATGTTTTTTATTTTTATTTACTGAGGACAAAAAAAAACTTGTGACCTATGAACCAACTTTTAATCAGTCATAAAACAGAAACGTAAGGACATTTAGTCTGCTGTGAATGTTTAGTTAACATTTGTGTTTCTCTCTGTCTCTCACTCAGGGGATGGGCTGATGCCAGACAGTTAGAATAACCTCCTGTCCTGTTCTCTGACTTTGGAGGACTACACCCTTAGAGAAAAGGATTACAAAAGGGTTCTGCGGCTGTCCCCATAGGGGAATTGTTTTTGGTTCCAGGTATAACCCTTTTTGGTAACATGTTCCAGTTAGAAACCTCTATGGAAAGGGTTCTACATGGACCTCAAAATAGTTCTACTTGGAACCAAAAAGGGTTCTCCTGTGGGGAATGCCAAAGAACCCTTTCAGGTATTAGATATCACCTTTTTTTCTATGAGTGTAGAGGCAGGGAGAAAGGGAGGGAGAAACAGAGAGAGAGATATAGAGATTTAGAGAGATATAGAGAGATATAGATATTTAGAGAGATATAGAGAGATATAGAGATTTAGAGAGATATAGAGAGATATAGAGATTTAGAGAGATATATAGATAGAGCGAGATAGAGAGATAGATAGAGAGAGATATAGAGATACAGACATATAGAGCGATATATAGAGATATAGAGAGACAGAGAGATAAAGAGCGATAGATAGATAGATAGATAGATAGATAGATAGATAGATAGATAGATAGATAGATAGATAGATAGATAGATAGATAGATAGATAGATAGATAGATAGATTTAGAGAGATTTAGAGAGATTTATAGAGATATTGATATATAGAGAGATATAAAGACATAGAGTTACAGAAAGATAGAGAGATATAGACAGATATAGAGAGACATAGAGAGAGATGGAGATTAGATAAATATACAGAGAGATAGAGATTTAGAGAGCTAGAGAGAGATATAGAGCTATAGAGAGATATAGAGAGACATGGGGTGCTATAGAGAGACATAGGGAGATATAGAGCGATATAGATATATAGAGAGATAAAGAGATAGAGAGAGATCTGTATAGAGATATATAGAGATACAGGGAGATAGAGAGAGATATCGAGATATAGAGAAATAGAGAGATTTAGAGAGATATAGAGAGAGATAGGGATATGGAGAGATATACTGTAGAGTGATATAGCAATATATAGAGATATATAGAGAGAGATATAGAGAGATATACTGTAGAGAGAGATAGAGATATAGAGATAAATATAGCAATATATAGAGATATAGAGATTTAGAGAGAGATATAGAGATATATAGAGATATAGAGATTTAGAGAGAGATATGGAGATATATATAGATTTAGAGAGCTAGAGAGAGATATAGAGATATATAGAGATTTAGAGAGAGATATAGAGATATATAGAGATTTAGAGAGAGATATAGAGATATATAGAGATTTAGAGAGAGATATAGAGATATATAGAGATTTAGAGATAGAGAGACTCTCAACCAAGTAGAACACAATGTCATCATGGAAGACTATTGGTGATGGAGAGTATTCAAGAACAATTTAGTAGAACTTAATGGTGTTCGGGAAGAGCGAAGGGAAATGAACTGTTTTTCAAGACAGTGGGACGCCACATTATAAAGGACTGTAATAGAGTAGAATAGAATAGAACAGTGTATATTATAGTATAGTAGAATGGAATAGAAAAGAACACAACAGAGTAGAGTACAGTAGAGAAGAGTAGAGTATTTTAGAATAGTAGAATATAATAGAATATAATAGAACAGAACAAATCAGACAACACTCACCCGAAGCCGGAGAGCATGCGGCAGAAGAGAAACATGCCGTACCCCTGGACGAAGGAGGAGAGGAAGGAGAAGAAGCCGTTGACCGACATAGCGATAAGCAGACACTGTTTACGGCCCACCTTGTCCGACAGACCCCCCCAGAAGAATGCCCCCATCATCATCCCCAGGTACACTATGCTGCCTGCAGAGAGGAGGGAGATGGAAAGAAAAAGACAGCGGGAGAGAGAAGAGGGGGAGGGAGTGGGTGGCAGGAAGAGAGGGAAGAGAATTAGGTTGGATAAAAGGAGAGAGAATAAAATAAATAAAAAATATTTAGTGTTAACTTTTTACTTGACACTTCTAGATTTGCAGCACTTGAAAATGATCTGAACCATCTGGACCAAAATGGCTTTTCAGGCAAACTGCTGACTAGGGAGGACACACACACAGTCACACACAGAGAAGCCGGTGTGTCTCACACACAGCAACTGTATCAGTATCGCTGCATGTCTGACTGTATTAGTAGAGTCCAGAGCAGAAAGAGTGATGTGATTTAACCAGGCTTGTCATTTCCCAGTCATTGATAAACCACTGAGGGGTCACAGAGATCCAATCGATCTGATTTGCCTGGGGACCTGCAGACAGACAAACTTAATAAAGAACACAGAGGCAGCCATGAAGCTACAACACTAACTGAACCTCACTATGGAAGCATCAACACTAACTGAACCTCACTATGGAAGCCTCAACACTAACTGAACCTCACTATGGAAGCCTCAACACTAACTGAAACTCACTATGGAAGCCTCAACACTAACTGAACTTCACTATGGAAGCCTCAACACTAACTG
Organism: Oncorhynchus mykiss; assembly: GCF_057628025.1. NCBI lineage: Eukaryota > Metazoa > Chordata > Actinopteri > Salmoniformes > Salmonidae > Oncorhynchus > Oncorhynchus mykiss. The sequence continues at coordinate 34,283,667 of NC_143050.1, read as the reverse complement.
AACCTCACTATGGAAGCCTCAACACTAACTGAACCTCACTATGGAAGCCTCAACACTAACTGAACCTCACTATGGAAGCCTCAACACTAACTGAACCTCACTATGGAAGGCTCAACACTAACTGAACCTCACTATGGAAGCCTCAACACTAACTGAACCTCACTATGGAAGCCTCAACACTAACTGAACCTCACTATGGAGCCTCAACAATAACTGAACCTCACTATGGAAGCCTCAACACTAACTGAACCTCACTATGGAAGCCTCAACAATAACTGAACTTCACTATGGAAGCCTCAACACTAACTGAACCTCACTATGGAAGCCTCAACACTAACTGAACCTCACTATGGAAGCCTCAACACTAACTAAACCTCACTAACTGAACCTCACTATGGAAGACTCAACAATAACTGAACTTCACTATGGAAGCCTCAACACTAACTGAACCTCACTATGGAAGCCTCAACACTAACTGAACCTCACTATGGAAGCCTCAACACTAACTGAACCTCACTATGGAGCCTCAACAATAACTGAACCTCACTATGGAAGCCTCAACACTAACTGAACCTCACTATGGAAGCCTCAACAATAACTGAACTTCACTATGGAAGCCTCAACACTAACTGAACCTCACTATGGAAGCCTCAACACTAACTGAACCTCACTATGGAAGCCTCAACACTAACTAAACCTCACTAACTGAACCTCACTATGGAAGACTCAACAATAACTGAATTTCACTATGGAAGCCTCAACACTAACTGAACCTCACTATGGAAGCCTCAACACTAACTGAACCTCACTATGGAAGGCTCAACACTAACTGAACCTCACTATGGAAGCCTCAACACTAACTGAACCTCACTATGGAAGCCTCAACACTAACTGAACCTCACTATGGAGCCTCAACAATAACTGAACCTCACTATGGAAGCCTCAACACTAACTGAACCTCACTATGGAAGCCTCAACAATAACTGAACTTCACTATGGAAGCCTCAACACTAACTGAACCTCACTATGGAAGCCTCAACACTAACTGAACCTCACTATGGAAGCCTCAACACTAACTAAACCTCACTAACTGAACCTCACTATGGAAGACTCAACAATAACTGAACTTCACTATGGAAGCCTCAACACTAACTGAACATCACTATGGAAGCCTCAACACTAACTGAATTTCAACGGTACTATGTTCTGACCACAGCATTTGATAAGCGAGCGTTGACTGACCTATAAACTATCAGATAAGGTTGTTTTTCCACAGGAAGTAAGTGTGATCTCTCTTCCATTCCCAGTGGACACTGGGAAATGGAGGTGGGTGGGGGGCAGTAAATAATCCACTTCACTCAGCCAGAGTCTAGATATGCTAATAAAAATTATAATCTGTGTTTATGGGGAGAGGCGATCGTTCACAGATGCTGTGCCTCATCGCTGCCGGGAAGCCCAGAGCCCCTCTCTGTTTTTTTTTATTTAACTAGGCAAGTCAGTTAAGAACAAATTCTTATTTACAAAGATGGCCTACCTCAGCCAAACCTTAACCCGGACAACGCTGGGCCAATTGTGCGCCGCCGTATGGGACTCCCAACCGTACGGTCGGTTGTGATACAGCCTGGAATCGAACCAGTCTGTATTGACACCTCTCGCACTGAGATGCAGTGCTTTAGACCGCTGTGCCACTCGGGAGCAATGCCGAGACACAGTCCATGGTATCGGCTAACAACACCTCATTTACTTTATGACTCCCCACAGCTGGGCTGGTATCCGTCATAAAGGGGTGGGGAGGGGGAGGTTGGGGTGAGGAGGAGGGAAAAGTGAATTGGAGAGAGTATAGTAAACAACCTTTTCCAGAAGAGGTGATTTCCTATAGGGTTCAACCAGGGGTCAGGGTGTAGTAGAACCTCAGACTGCATCCCAAATTATACCCTATATTCCTTATTCCTGGGACAAAATAGGTTGTCATTTGAAACTTTCCCACAGTGACATCTCAGTCTTTACCCCTTACCCCCCACACATGTACAGTATATATCTCCACCCAACAGCATGAATGATCCAGAGTTGCTTTGCTTTCTTAACAGTTTTGTCCAATCAAAAATATCTGAGAAGAATCGGAACTAGAGTCTAACGACAGCAAATCAGGAGGGTGGAGAGAGGTTTACAGATATGGATGTTGACTTGCTGAAATCCATCAATGAAAGGCTTGCCAAACTTGATATATTGGATATACTACGAGAGGACATCAATGCATTATGTGCCAGTCGAGAATTCAGCCAACGCCAGATTGATGATCTAAGGAAAGAGAACAATGCGCTGAAAGGTACTGTAGACTCTTCATGGCAAGGTGGAGGTGGTGCAAAGGGAGAACAAACAACTTAACGAAACCTTGCTTGATGTACAGTGTCGATCAATGTGGGACAATCTAATCTTTTCAGGGATACCAGAGAACGACAACGGCAGAAGCTGTGAGGACACAGTCCGAGACCCGAGGTCAACTCAACTGAAACTGCCCACTGACGTTGTGTGTAATGTCACTTTCTCCATAGAATGGGTAAGGCAAACTGTTTTGAACATTTTAAGCAAAAAGGAAATGGCGAAGAGCAGACGCAGAGAACTCAAGAAACATTTTGGAATGAATGACCCCTCCCCCCCCCACGGAGATCAATGAAAAGGAGGGGAAAAAAACGTAATCCCATCATGAAAGAAAAGCGTTGCCTGAACCAACGAGTCTCCTTGGTGATGGATAAACTTTACATCAACGGGCAACTGTATTGGGACTCATTCTAATCCAACTATATCAGGACAGGAATAGGAATGGTGGGGGTGTAGCTCTGTAGATTCAGAATCATATACCTTTTAAGAGGAGGGGTGACCTTAATGTATGTCAAATAGAGGCACCCATATTGGTAGGATGTGTGTATAGACCTCCTAGCTCTAAGGTGTCCTATCTGGATGACTTATGCACTGGGTTTGACCGGGCCACAGATAGTAACATAGATGTATTTATCTTGGATGATTTTAATATAAATTGGAAGGATCATAGTAATTCAAATAGAACTAAATTGATGAGATGTGCCGGGAGTTGTGGTTTGAAACAACAGGTTAATGATACTACTAGATCATCAACTAAGTCACAGTTCGGACACGTGCATGGATCTTATCTTCTGTAATATACCTTTGCTTAATGCTTAAAAGCCAGATCAATGCCAGTGGGCTGGACAGACCATAATATTGTGACCATAACCATGAACACCAAGGTTGCAAAGACACCCCCAAGGTTTGTGGTCAAGAGAAATGTTAAGACATTTAATCATGAGCTATTTCTAAATGATTTGGCTGCTGTACCCTGGGAGCTGATTTATCTAGAGGATGATTTAAATCACGCTACAGGATGTTTTATTGATTTGCTCACTGAGGTAATGGACCATAATGCCAGAAAGAGTACAGTTGGGGCTCGCCCATCTCCATGGATTGATGATCCACTGGGTGAGGCATCTTCTCAAAGAAATATGGAAAATTGTCTTAGCAGCCAAATTTAAACTAGAAATTGATTAACAGAATTATAGAACACTACGCAATTATGTAGTTAAATGAAATCATAAGACATATTTTTTGAACAAAAATGCTTTTATTGTTGTAAAAATTATTCAAAAAAAGGTATAGAATACAGTGAAGGGCTTACTTGGTACATCTATTTCATCATGTCCATCTAGTGTGGAGGTTGACGGCAGAACAAGATTTTTTGACAAAGAAAATGTATTTACTGAGCGATAATGTAAACACCCATTCCTCCAAACAAGCTATTGCCCAATGGATTGATGATCATATTATGAGCACAAAAAAACGGCCCTTTTAGTCTACAAATGCTGTCAGTAGAGGTGGTGTTAAACCTATTGAAGTCATTACCTGATGGTAAATCCACAGATTATGATCTTATGGATAATGTTTTACATCGCTGTGCTGCTCCCAGATTGCAGCTCCACTGAAATACATATTTAGTTGGTCACTGGAAAAGGGGACATTTCCAAATGTATGGAAGCATGCTAAACTGTGTCCAATCCTGAAGGACAGCAAAGAATCCATTACTCCTGCCCATAGTCGACCAATCAGTCTACTCCCTTCACTCAGTAAGATATCGGAGGGTATTGTGAGGAGACAAATATAGGAGGTCATGGAGAAAAATGATCTGATCTCAGCATGCTTATCGCACAAACCATTCCACTACCACTGCATTGGTTGACATGACCGACCAGTGGCTCAATACTATGGATAATGGCAGGTTTGTGGGTGTACTATTTTTAGATTTCAGTGCAGCATTTGATTTAGTGGATCATGAAATCATTTTGACAAAATGAATGCATTATGGTTTTAAGGAGGCAGCATTGAATTGGATACAGTCATATCTAACTGACATACTGCAGGGGAGCTGCCTTGGGCCACTTCTTTACTTAGTACACCAACGACCTTGAAGCTCAAGCTACTATATTTGCAGATGATACTGCAATTCATACAGCAATACAATCGGTACAACAGGTACAGCAAGCTCTACAAGTAGAGCTGGGAAATATCAGGGAGCGGGTTTGCAGGGGAACAAACGTGTTCTGAACCCCATGAAAACCAAGGTTATGTTGGCCTGTTCCACCAGAAAAAGGCCAACACAGCATGGGATACAATTAAGCATGGGGGAGGAAGTACAACCTGAGGAAGTGGCAGAAGCCAGACAACTAGGAGTGCAGCTAGACAGCTGCTTATCGTGGTCGTCTCAAAGCATTCATTGGGAGTCAGGTGAACTATTGTTCTGTGTTCTGGGAAAATGCATCAGCAAGTTAAATTAGGAGGATGCAGATAGTGCAGAACAAAGCAGCAAGGATTGTTTTGAAGGTGGAGATGTGGGTCTTCTGTTGTAGTCATGCACAATGCTCTAGGGGTGGTCATTAATCGACAAGATGATTGAAGAAGAAAACATGCTTATTTTATTTCATAATATACACCATTTAAAACGGCCAAACTCCATTCACAACAGTATTCAGTTGGTAAGAGACAGTCATTAAGTCGATACTACGAATAGACTGTTCACCATCTGTGTTATCCAGACGGAAAAGACAAATAGGCAAAATAACATTTCGATTCAGACTAATAAAGAAATTGAATAATTTATCTGAGCAAACCAGAAACCTTTCAATATGTAAATTCAAATAATACTTTGAAACCATTTAAATGTAATACATTGGAAGGTTGTGCAGGACTACGGTAGATGAAGGAATCAACCTATCTTTTCAGATTGTTAGAGTGTTTATCTGGTCAATATGTCAGCGTATTATGTCTGTTTGTAACAGTGTGTTATATGTGAAAATGTGATCGCATAATAAACTGTATTTTAGTGTTTAAAGACTCCTGGAAGATCAGTCCAAACGAGGACTAAAAGGGATCCTAATCCAATCAAAAACCCTCACATCCAAACGATGTGATTCATACACAGACACACAAACACCGTTTCAGAGTTGACTTCCATTACAAATGACTGCGTAGTAAGCATTCATCAAATAAAGCTGCATTTAGTCCAACTGAATTAGAAACTAATCATAGACTTTAGAGAGATATTTTCTGCAGACTCTCTTATCTTTTCTCTCCTCTCCAACGGTACGGCACAGTGTGCAGCTCTGCCTCCAACCCAGAGGGAATACTTCACTAACTCAACTTTAGCTGCTGCTGCTGCTGTTATCTCCGCCAGACGAGACGGGAGCAGTAAGCGTCAAGCGGGGAGCGGCGCGGTGGGTTTGTCTCTATGGTAATTAGCTCTTATGTGTAAGCATAATTCCCCGTCCACGCTACGCTCCTCTGCCACTACACTCTCAGCACGGAGGAGAGGATAAAAGAAGAGGAGGAGAGGAGGAGAGGAGAAGAGGAGAGAAGGGGCGACAACAGAGAGAAACAGCTGAGTAATTCCGGAACTGGAACATTGGGTACATTCCGGGGGTATCTTTAGGGATTCCCCCAAGATTCAGGGAATCCCCGGAGGTTGACGTTTGATTGACAGGTCTGTCTGAGAGCATCTACTACATGGAATATTAGAATGGTGTAGAGAAGGAAAACAGTTATATCATCTTACAACTGTTCTAAATGACACCGAACAAAAATATAGTGTTATAGTTCACATAAGGAAATCAGTCAATTTAAATAAATAAATTAGGCCCTAATCTATGGATTTCACATGACTGGGAATACAGAAATGCATCTGTTGGTCAGAGATAGCTTAAAAAAGGTAGTGACGTGGATCAGAAAACCAGTCAGTATCTGGTGTGACCACCATTTGCCTCATGCAGCGCGACATAGCGTTGATCAGGCTATTGACTGTGGCTTGTGGAATGTTGTCCCACTCCTCTTCAATGGCTGTGCGAAGTTTCTGGATATTGGTGGGAACTGGAACACGCTGTCGTACACGTCGATCCAGAACATCCCAATCATGCTTAATGGGTGACATGTCTGGTGAGTATGCAGGCCATGGAAGAACTGGGACATTTTCAGCTTCCAGGAATTGTGTATAGATCCTTGTGGCATGTGGCCATGCATTATCATGCTGAAACATGAGGTGATGGCGGTAGATGAATGACACGACAATGGGCCTCAGAATCAGGATCTCTGTGCATTCAAATTGCCATTGATAAGATTATATTATGTTTGTTGTCCGAAGATTATGCCTGCCAATACCATAACTCCACCGCCACCATGGGGCACTCTGTTCACAGCGTTGACATCAGCAAACTGCTCGCCCCCACACGACACCATACACACTGTCTGCCATCTGCCCAGTACAGCTGAAACTGGGATTAATCCGTGAAGAGCACACTTCTCCAGTGTGCAAGTGGCCACCGAAGATGAGCATTTGCCCACTGAAGTTGGTTACCACACCAAACTGCAGTCAGCTCAAGACCCTGGTGAGGAAGCCGAGCAGATGAACATCCCTGAGACGGTTTCTGACAGTTTGTTTGTGCAACAGTTTGTTTGTTCTTCGGTTGTGCAAACCCACAGTTTCATCAGCTGTCCGGTTGGCTGGTCTCAGATGATCCCGCAGGTGAAGAAGCCAGATGTGGCGGTCCTGGGCTGGCGTGGTTACAAGTGGTCTGCGGTTGTGCGGCCGGTTGGACGTACTGCCAAATTCTCTAAAACGACTTAAGGCGTGAACACTTACATAAAATTTTCTGGCAACAGCTCTGGTGGACATTCCTGCAGTCAAATTGCCAATTGCACTCTCCCACAAAACTGGATCCATCTGTGGCATTGTATTGTGTGACAAAACTGCACATTTTGGAGTGGCCTTTTATTGTCCCCAGCACAAGGTGCACCTGTGTAATGATTATGCTGTATAATCAGCTTCTTGATATGCCTGTCAGGTGGATGGATTATCTTGGCAAAGGAGAAATGCTCACTGACAGGGATGTAAACAAATTTGTGCACAAAAAAGCTTTCTGTGCGTATGGAAAATTTCTTGGATCTTTTAGTTCAGCTCATGAAACATGGGACCAACACTTTACATGTTGCATTAATATTTTGGTTCAGTGACTTTTGATTCTGATTCATTTGAGAAAATGCCAGTATTACACTCACTCACACACACACACACACACACACACACACACACACACACACACACACACACACACACACACACACACACACACACACAGAGAGAAAGAGACAGGAGTCCTGTCAGGAAACAAAGCAGTCCATTATCATGTTGAGGCAGACACTTGTATTAGCATCCTGCCTCCTGCCTGCCTGCAGCCCCCAGTCTTCACTCGTCTACTGACAGGAGGGGGCAGGCCAGGGTGGACAGAACACTTGACATCAGACTGTGAGCTGGTTTGTGTCTGTCAGTATTTTCAGCTTAACCCATCCATTTCACACACACACATACACACACACACACACACACACACACACACACACACACACACACACACACACACACACACACACACACACACACACACACACACACACACACACAGACACACAGACAACACACACAGACACACGCACAGCGTTGGTGCTTTATCCCTGTATGCTTTAATTAGTTGACCTCATGGCTCCAGTTCAGCCAATTTATCACCTCGTTGTGTTGATTAACACACAGGCACGGGCACGCAGACACACGCACACACAGACACACAAATCTCCAATCATGCTCTGCCGACCCCTGCTGTGTCTATCCACTGACCCTGAGTCAAACCTTCAACAGAACACAGAGAAGATAGTTGGAGGGAGAGGAGGAGTGAAGACAGGAGGAGAGGAGGAGAGATTTGAAGTGTCTCAGAATGTTTCGTAGGGAGGCAGGCTCAATCTTAGTCTCCTGCTCTCTCCTCCCCCTCCTCCTCCTCCTCCTCCTCCCTGTTCTTCCTCAGTCAAGCGGGTTTAACTGAGCCAGCTAAGCACGGCTAAACTGCAGAGAGAAGCACAATACCATAGAGATTATACTACCTCACAGTAATATCTCACCCTCACAATCACCTAATAGCAGTGAGAGACACAGAGAGGGAGGGCGAGAGAGGGGGATGTAATGAAGAGGACGTGGGATAAAATGAGGAAGAGGAAGAGATAAAAGGGATGAAGGGTGGGAGGTAGCACAAAGAGAGAGGGGTGGGAATGGATGGAGACAATGAAGGAAAGCAGGGAAAAGAAAAGCTGAAATGTTTTCTTGTTGAAGTCAATCATGCCTCTCTTTGTCTCTGACCAGCCATTGCAGAACTATAACACTTGTCTGAATTGGAAATGCCAGAGAGCAAACGCTTAGTAAAATAAAACAACCCTTGGAGTGAGACCACTGGCCTGGGCTGGGCCTGGTCGAATGTCTGTGTGACTCTTTTTTATCATTTTAATCCTGTCTTCCCTCGCTCTCACTCTCTCCGTCTCTCTCTTTCTCTCTCTCTGACTGTCTCCCTCTCTGACTTCTCTCTCTCTCTCTTCCGACCCCCATCTCTCTCTCTCTCTCTCTCTCTCTCTCGCTCTCTCTCTCTCTCTCTCTCTCTCTCTCTCTCCTTAACCAGACAGTCAATTAGGAGCCCTTCTCCACTAACAGTGTGGATGACCTTCATATAGAGCCATGATGAGGCTGGGCTATAAGACCAACACTGTACCAGAGGGCCATTTCAGGGCCACAAGGCCTCTACACACACACACCAGTTCCTCTGTATCTCAGCACAAACTGCTTGCATTTTTGTCAATGTATTGTGATGTGAAATCTAAGTGGAAAATACCTTGGATTTGAAAAAAATGATCAACTGCTGTTTTGAGAGTGGAATTTCACCCACAGGATTACGTCATCATGGTAACCACATTTTAACATATTTTATCCAACATATTGTACCTTTAAAGTATCACCAGCTCTTCACCGCTAAATTGATCTATATAGAGCAATGTTTAGCTTAGCTATGATGCTTAGCTATGATACTTGTCTCTGGCAATGTGCAATCATGAGAGTAAATGTTGAGAGAACTCCACTAAATATACTTACTGTTGCTATGAAAGTCATTCCAAGAGGTAGGTTTAACAGAGCAAATTAGCTGTGACCATATTTGATCACTCATATATCATCAATGATGCTATTTAAGACCATGTAGCATTTGCAAAGTCATCAACAGCTATTGTCTCAATTCAACCCATGATTCATGAAAAAAATAGACAATAAATAGGCCCAGGGCCAGCCCTTGCCATTCTGCAGCTCTAGGTGAGACCAAAAACTGCTCCCCTGCAAAACTAGAATAGTCCCATTAAGAAAGATGAAAGAAAGAAAGACGTCTAAAAGACTGAAAAGACGTTGAAGTTAGGTTCAATTTAGGTTCTGAATGAAAGGTGAAAAGGCATATTTTCTGAACGTTGAAAATACGTACTTTGTGGACGTTGAAATCAGGTTCATTTTCAGTTCGGGACAAAAAAATTAAAATATGAATTTTCCAGACGTTGAAAAGATGTATTTTCCGGATGTTGAAATCACGCTTATTTTTTTCTGAATCGAAATTGAAAATACTTGTTTTTTGGGCCAAATCAAGGCTGTCCAGAATGCACAAAATCTGAACCAAAAATAGACTATGATTGTTTCAGATTTGGTCTGGACCGGACCAAAAACCAGTGTCCATGGATGTGGAAATCAAGGCCAGTCCGAACTGCACCAAAAAATAAACATTAAAAAGGCATTGGCGTCAGTCCATGCTAACTGAGGTGAAATTGAATGTTATGAATGCCCATCTACAGTATGTGGTAAGCCTACCGTTTATAAAAAAAGACGTCCAAAAGACGTCGCCTCTTGCTTACTGGGGTGTAGCCTACCATGTTGGCCCACAATGGAATTTTATGAATACCCATCATTGTGGTAGGCCCACCATTTGTAAAACAGGCTGTTGCAAATGCTTTGTTAGTCCTGACTTATCAATTTGGCTATTGAAGCTCTGAATAGCAGCTACCCAACTTTATCAGGAGTTATTGTGAGCCTATTTACAAAGTGTTTACAATGCGGGAAATGCAAAAGTATTTTCTTTTTCGCTATTATCAGCTTGTCAAAAATGTACAGATACAAACTTGAAACCAATGATCATGACAAGGGGTGAAACTCCTGGACAACAGTTGTGATTGTTCATTCCATATTGTCCATTTTACTTTGACCTGTCCTGTTTTTAAGATATGTTGTTTGTTATCATGACAACGCATTTTTTTTGATTGGGCGTCATTTAGGTTAAGCTATTTGATGTAAAACGTGTCTTAGGTTAGGCTATTTGATCAGAGAAACCTGCATGATGTAAAATGTGTCCATCTCATTACATTGTCAAACATTTTATCTCTAGCCTGTAGGCTACAGAAAAGGCCACATTCTCTTTCTACCATATCCTATATCTGCTACATGATTTACAGTGCATTCAGAAAGTATTCAGACCCCTTGACTTTTTCCACATTTTGTTACGTTACAGCCTTATTCTAAAATGGTTTGGGGAAAAAATCCAGATCAATCTACACAGAATACCCCATTAGGACAAAGCAAAAATAAGTTTAGAAACTGAAATATAACATTTACATAAATATTCAGCCACTTTGTTGAAGCACCTTTGGCAGCGATTACAGCCTCGAGTCTTCTTGGGTATGACCCTACAAGCTTGGCACACATGTATTTGAAGAGGTTCTCCCATTCTTCTCTGCAGATCCTCTCAAGCTCTGTTAGGTTAGATGGGGAGCGTCTCTGCACAGCTATTTTCAAGTCTCTCCAGAGATGTTCGATCGGGTTCAAGTCCGGAAGCCACTCCTGTGTTGTCTTGGCTGTGTGCTGAGTGCTCTGGAGCAGGTTTTCATCAGGGAGCTCTCTGGCCACTCTACCATAAAGGCCTGATTGGTGGAGTGCTACAGAGAGGGTTGTACTTCTGGAAGGTTCTCCCATCTCCACAGAGGAACTCCAGAGCTCTGTCAGAGTGACCATCAAGTTCTTGGTCACCTCCCTGACCAAGGCCCTTCTCCCCTGATTGCTCAGTTTGGCTGGGCGGCCAGCTCTATGAAGAGTCTTGGTGGTTCCAAACTTCTTCCATTTAAGAATGATGGAGGCCACTTTGTTCCTGGGGACCTTCAATGCTAGATCATTTTTTTGGTACCCTTCCCCAGATCTGTGATATGACAAAGTGGGCACTGCTTATCACAGGACAGCATCAACGCTCAAGTAAAAAGACCTTATGCCACTGGTTGAGAGAAATTGTCATTGTTTTGGGGCAGAATTATGTGAGGTTTTATGTGTTGTTGTTGGCGGTGTTACCTAATGAGCGGGCCGACCATCGGTTTCAAGGTCTATTTGGTTTAAAATTGTATGATATTTAGTGTCTAACTTTAATTCCAGTTTGTCTACAAATTAAACATTATTATGTTGGATTCCCATCTCCATCCAAAATCTAAGTTAAAGAACAGGACTGACTACATTTAGCAGACACTCTTATCCAGAGCAACTTACAGGAGTAATTATGATTAAGTGCCTTACTCAAAGGTACATTGACAGATATTTCATTTAGTCGGCTCTAGGATTTGAACCAGCAATCTTTCAGTTACTGGCCCAACGCTCTTAACCGCTAGGCTACCTGCCGCCCTACGACTAAATCAAATCAAACTTTATTTTTAAATCAAATCAAACTTCATTTAAAGTTTGATTTGATTTACTCCTCTTCTTTAACTTAGATTTTTGGTTCAGATGGAGACGTGAAGCCAACTTATCAATTATTAATTTGTTGACAAACTGGAAATAAACTAGCCAATCAGAAGATCCATCTCCTTCAAATGTTGATATTTGGTTGGTTTGACAACCAAACACATTTCAATATCCCATTTGAAATACAATAAATAGCCTATTAACTTGTCGACATGTTAACAAACGATATGTTGGATTCACGTCTCCAACTCAACCAAAAATACAAGCAAAAATATGGGATTAAGCCAGTGGCTCAGATGGAACTATCCATGCAGTAGATTCATCTACTTTAAACGTTGATATTTGGTTGAGTTGTCAACCAAACACAATTCAATATTACTTCCGTAATGAAGCAAATAGCCTAAAGTTAAGGCTATCTTGCAAACGTAAAATGCGTAACACATCCATGGCCAACTCCAATGGCAGATAAAATACTTTATCATTGACATACATTTAAAAACATTAACATGTAGAGTGAGTGTGTGTGTGCGTGTGTGTGTGTGTGTGTGTGTGTGTGTGTATGTGTGTGTGTGTGTGTGTGTGTGTGTGTGTGTGTGTGTGTGTGTGTGTGCGTGTGTGTGTGTGTGTGTGTGCGTGTGTGCATCTATCAGTTACACATACATGTCAGTACATACACACAACAAGTAGGTCACATGGGGGAGAGGCGTTGCACCGTGAGGTGTTTTTGGAACCAGGTTTGCTGTTTACATGCGCTATAAAAGAGGGAAGGGAGTTCCAGGCACTCATGGCTCTGTATAGTACTGTACGTTTCCTTGAATTTGTTCTGGACCTGGGGACTGTGAAAAGACCTCTGGTGGCACGTCTGGTGGGGTAAGCGTGTGTGTCAGAGCTGTGTGTAAGTTGAAGATGCAAACCATTTGGAATTTCCAACACATTAATATTTCTTATAAAAACAAGAAGTGACGCAGTCAGTCTTTCCTCAACTCTTAGTCAAGAGAGACTGGCAAGCGCAGTATTAATATTAGCCCTCCGATTACAATGAGGAGCAAGACGTTCAGCTCTGCTCTGGGCCAGCTGCAGCTTTCTTTGCAGCACTTGTGTGTGGTGTCAAAAAAGCACAAAATCTATTTATTACAGACAGACCTCTCCCCATCTTTACAACCATTGAATCTATATATTTTGACCATGACAGTTTGCAATCTAAGGTAACACCAAGTAATTTAGTCTCCTCAACTTGTTCAACAGCCACACCATTCATTCCCAGATTCAGCTGAGGTCAAGAACTTGATTTATCTCATCGGGATTATTGTCCAGAAAAATGTCGCCGGAGTGGATGGCTGCTGTTTAACCAACTGTGCTATTTTGTATGTTTTTCATTTTGTACATAATTTGTGTGTTTTTCATTTTGTACATAATATTGATGCTACCTTCTCTTATGACCCGAAAAGAGCTTCTGGACATCAGTACAGCGATTACTCACCTGGAACTGGACAAAGATTTTTTCTTTAATGAGTCTGACACGAAGGATATAATGTTGCTCCCGGACAAGGCCCAATTCTCCGTCCTTTGCTTGAGGAAAATAAGGAAATACAGGGGGCGCAGGTCAGGGTGCCTTGTGAGAATTTGTCGGCAAGTGGGTAAGAAGCCTCTACCACCCATTCTATTGGTCAACGTGCAATCACTGGACAATAAACTGGATGAGCTCCATTCGAGACTATCCTACCAACGGGACATTAAAAACTGTAATATTTGATGTTTCACAGTCTCGTGGCTGAACGACGACATGGATAACAAACAGTTGGCTGGGTTTTCCGTGCATCGGCAGGACAGAACAGCTACGTCCGGTAAGACAAGAGGTGGGAGTGTGTGTCTATTTGTCAATAACAGATGGTGCATGATGTCTAATATTAAGGTAGTCTTGATGTATTGCTTGCCTGAGGTACCTTATGTAGTACCTTATGATAAGCTGTTGACCACACTATCAACCAGGAGCGTTTTCATCTATGTTTCTTGTAGCCGTCTATTCACCACCACAAACCGACGCTGGCACTAAGACCGCACTCAACGAGCTGTGTAAGGCCATAAGCTAAAAATGAAATGCACATCCAGAAGCGGTGCTCCTAGTGGCCAGGGACCATAATGCAGGCAAACTTAAATCAGTTTTACCTCATTTTTACCAGCATTTCACATGTGCAATCAGAGGGAAAAAAACCTAGACTACTTTTACTCCACACACAGAGATGCGTACAAAGCTCTTCCTCACTCTCCATTTGGCAAATCTGACCATAATTCTATCCTGATTCCTACTTTCAAGCAAAAATCTAAAGCAGGACGTAGCTATGACTCGCTCAATACGGAAGTGGTCAGATGCCGCGGATGCTATGCTCCAGGACTGTTTTGCTAGCACAGACTGGAATATGTTCCGGGAGTCATCCAATGGCATGGAGGAGTATACCACCTCAGTCATCGGCTTCATCAATAAGTGCATCAATGACGTTGTCCCCACAGTGACCGTACATACATATCCCAACCAGAAGCCATGGAATACAGGCAACATCCGCACTGAGCTAAAGCCTAAGATGCCACTTTCAAGGAGTGGGACACTAATCCGGATGCTTATAAGAAATCCCGCTATGCCCTCAGACGAACCATCAAACAGGCAAAGCGTCAATACAGGACTAGGATTGATTCCTACTACATCGGCTCTGACGCTCGGCAGATGTGGCAGGGCTTGCAAACTATTAGGTACTACAAAGGGAAACTCAGCCGCGAGCTGCCCAGTGACGCGAGCCTACCAGACGGGCTAAATGCCTTTTATGCTTGCTTCGAGGCAAGCAACACTGAAGCAAGCATGAGAGCACCAGCTGTTCCGGAAGACTGTGTGATCAGGCTCTACGTAGCCAATGTCAGCAAGACCTTTAAACAAGTCAGCATTCACAAGGCCGTGGGGCCAGACGGATTACCAGGAGGTGTACTCAGAGCATGCACGGACCAACCTGCAAGTGTCTTCACTGATATTTTCAACCTCTCCCTGACCGAGTCTGTAATACCTACATGTTTCAAGCAGACACCATAGTCCTTGTGCCCAAGAAAAGGCCTCGTAGCACTCACATCTGCAATAAAATGCTAATTAATTACTTAAAAATCATACAATGTGATTTTCTGGATTTTTGTTTTAGATTCTGTCTCTCACAGTTGAAGTGTACCTATGATAAAAAATGACAGACCTCTACATGCTTTGTAAGTAGGAAAACCTGCAAAATCGTCAGTGTATCAAATACTTGTTCTCCCCACTGTATATAGCCTCATTATTGCTATTTTATTGTGTTATTTTTTATTTATTATTATTATTATATGTTTTGACACACCTTGGCACACCTGTATTAGGAGAGTTTCGCCCATTCTTCTCTGCAGATCCTCTCAATCTCTGTCAGGTTGGGTGAGTGAGTGTGTTGCTGCAGAAATAAATAGGGCTCCAAAAAAGAAGAAAAATGTTCACTACAAAAGTTTTATTTTTCTCATTTTGAGCACCTGCCCCCTGAATTTCAAACAAATATTACACAATTATCCTCGTTGAAGTGACTTGGTGATGAATTGGTGTGGGTGGTTTCTCTGTTTCGTTAGTGTGAGTCACCGTTACCTCAGATAGGATGATGAGGATGGTGACATGTGAACAGGCAGTTAACCCACTGTTCCCAGGCCGTTATTGAAAATAAGAATTTGTTCTTAACTGACTTGCCTGGTTAAATAAAGGTAAAATAAAATAAAATAAATAAATAAATAAAAACTGCGGCTGGATTTTATGTGGCCTTGGAATTCATAGTTCTGTAGACACGAACAACATACTCACTGCTCCCTAGTGCGGAAGGAAAGAAAACACCTCCTACTCAGGTATACAAATAGCTGGTGGGTGTGGAACACCGTTTTGGTCTTTACGTGTCCAACAAGATACAATAACACTATTTGAAGTGTTATATAAGCTTTTAATGTGACACGTCAAATAACACAATTCTATTAGAATGTTGTGTGTGATGAATTTGCACGTGCAAGCCAAGCGCCAACACTATCAGTAGCACTGTCAAAGCTGTACAAAAAAGTCTGCAAACAAGCACACACTGGCAACGAACAATGTGTTTTCAATACCGCGATGGCATTATTTGTTCCACCGCAACTTCTTGGGTAGCTAGCTTTAGCTTGGTACCTAACTAGCACCAATAGATCCAGCCTGAAAACAATGACCAGTAGAGACTACAGTCATTTGACACGCAAAGACCAAAACGGCGTTCCGTAGGTGGCATGACAACTCAACATGCTCGAACGCAATGAGAATACAGTTGTAAATGGCATCCAATGTCCTCACTGCCCCTGTTTCTACTAGGGCTGGGAATTGCCAGGTACCTCACGATATGATATTATCACGATACTTAGGCCAATACGATATGTATTGCGATTCTCACGATTATCACGATTCTATATGTATTTTTATTCGATACTGTGATTGAATTGTGATTCGATATTCCAAACATATTGCTCACCACACAGTGCCTTTGGAAAGTATTCAGACCCCTTGACTTTTTCCACGTTTTGTTATGTTACAGCCTTATTCTAAAATGTATCAAATACATTTTTTAAATCATAAATCTACACACAATACGCCATAATGACAAAGCGAAAACAGGTTTTCAGATTTTTTTCAACTTAAAAAACAGAAATACCTTATTCAGACCCTTTGCTACGAAACACGAAATTAAGCTCAGGGGCATCCTGTTCCCATTGATCATCCTTGAGATGTTTCTACAACTTGTTTGGAGTCCACCTATGGCAAATACTATTGATTGGACATGATTTGGAAAGGCACATAACTGTCTATATAAGGTGTCAGAGGAAAAACCAAGCCATGAGGTCGAAGGAATTGTCCGTAGAGCTCCGAGACAGGATTGAGTCGAGGCACAGATCTGGAGGTCCCCAAGAACACAGTGGACTCCATCATTCTTAAATGGAAGAAGTTTGGAACCACCAAGACTCTTCCTAGAGCTGGCCGCCCGGCCAAACTAAGCAATCGGGGGACAATGGCCTTGATCAGGGAGGTGACCAAGAACCCAATGGTCACTCTGACAGAGCTCCAGAGTTCCTCTGTGGAGATGGGATAACCTTCCAGAAGGACATCCATCTCTGGAGCACTCCACCAATCAGGCCTTTATGGTAGAGTGGCCAGATGGAAGACACTCCTCAGTGAAAGGCACATGATAGCCAGCTTGGAGTTTGCCAAAAGGCACTTAAAAACCTCTCAGACCATGAGAAACAAGATTCTCTGGTCTGATGAAACCAAGATTGAACTCTTTGGCCTGAATGCCAAGTGTCACATCTGGAAGAAACCTGGCACCATCCCTACGGTGAAGCGTGGTGGTGGCAACAACATGCTGAGGGGATGTTTTTCAGTGGCAGGGACTGGGAGACTAGTCAGGATCGAGGGAAAGATTAACAGAGCAAAGGATAGAGATCCTTGATGAAAACCTGCTCCAGAGCGCTCAGGACCTCAGACTGGGACAATGGTTCACCTTCCAACAGGACAACGACCCTAACAGCACAGCCAAAACAGCACAGAAGATGTCTTGGGACAAGCCTCTGAATGTCCTTGAGTGGCCCAGACAGAGCCCGGACTTGATCGAACCTGATCGAACATCTCTAGAGAGACCTGAAAATAGCTGTGCAGCAACGCTCTGCAGAGAAGAATGGGAGAAACTCCCCAAATACAGGTGTGCCAAGCTTGTTTTTGCTTTGTCATTATGGGTAATCCTTTTTGGAATAAGGTTGTAGTGTAACAAAATGTAGAAAAAGTCAAGGTGTCTGAAAACATTCTGAATGCACTGTATGTCTGCTGCAGAGGGAGAAGAGAGAGCCATGAGAAAACAAGTTTTGATCAGTCATGGAAATAAAAGTGCTGAAATCAAATTAGCTCCCTTTTGAAAAAGAACATGGAGAACATGCTATCAAAGGACAATTCTGGAGTTTTGGTACAGGTACAGCCAACTAGCGCAAAAATAATGTTGCTCTATTGTCAAAATGACACAATACAATATATCATCAAAAATAATTTCCCAATTTATAACTGTATCGTTATTTCCCCCAATCACTAGTTTCTATCAACACACACACACACACACACACACACACACACACACACACACACACACACACACACACACACACACACACACACACACACACCTTACCTAGCCACCCTGCTCCAGAGTTGGGAACACACATGTCCAGCTCGGCGCTGGGCAGGACGAACCCCACCACGAACACTTCCACTCCATCAGACATCAGCGCCATGCCCAGCACGAAGAACAGCTGCCACTGAAACCTGCCGTGGCCACACTCCTGCATGATCAGCTCATACTGCTGGGCCAGCTCCTCCTCGTCCGCCTGCCTCTCTTGCTCCAGGTCCTTACGGTCCCTCATACTGTCTGAGACAAGTTGACCCAGAGAATCATGCCCGTCTCTAGGCTTCCCGTCAGCAGGCACCCCCTGATACTCCCCCTCATAGATCTCATCTTCATCATCGTGACCCTCCGTGGCGTCACTGGCATAGTCTTCCTCGTCTTCGTCTTTGGCGGTAAGACCGTCGTTGCCGTCGGGCTGCGTGTAGGCGTAGCGTCCGTCATCATCATCGTCGTCCTCGTTCTGGAACTGGCTGTAGTTGCGTTGGGAGGAGTACTCGTCCGCGGCGCGGTTGACGACCTTGCTGACCTTCTTAGCGGCATGGCGTTTGGCCTCCTTGGCGATGTCCTTGGCGCCCTTCACCAGTGACGTCCTGTTTTTGTACGACTCGTCCATCTTGCTGACTCTGATTCTATCTTCCTGTCTTTATTTGCCCTTTAGCGAACCAGCTAGGTCAGTTGGGAACCAATGTTCACTGGCAAAAAGAACTGCCAAAAAAGCTGACCTAAGTGTGAGAGAAAATTAGAAAGTAACTTACGTTAGCTTACTTTCTTACTTTCTTCTGTTACAACAGGGCAACTCAGCTGCAGCAAATCACAGTAAGTTGGGAGATGGTTCAAATGATACTAGCGTTGGCTAGTGGTGTGAGGGAGAGCAGATCTCTATGGCAGTGGGATGGGAGCAGGCACACGGTTGAGAGGTGAAGACAGCTGAGTTCCAGTAGGAGAGATCACCATCCACGCTGTCTTTCACAGCTCATCTTTCTGTGGAGAGAGATACATTTGTTTAATTTCTGGTCCAGCAGTTTTCAGATTTAATGTCCCATCTCAGTGTCAGTCTCTAAAGTCAGGTTCTCTGCAGAGTGGACTGTTTGTGCCTGTAGATTTAGTGAGGAAGCCTTGAGGACTTTAGTGTACTAGCTATAACTCTCCCTCAACATTATCAGGGGATCTGTCTGTGACGCCAATGGCAGGAAACGAACGTAAAAGGCGGAAACAAGGGACAGAGAGAAGGGGCTAAATAAAAATGGAACCATTCCATACACTCTCTGACTGGAATGGGTCTGAGACACCCATGTGATCTGTTTGGGGGTCTACGAGTTCCGGTTAGGTCTGATCCATCTAGTCCAATACGGTACATTCCATCTAGTTTCTGTGTTCCGTCTCTAGACTGGTCTAGCGTTTGTGTATTCTGTCTGAGCATGTGTGTCACATCCTGCTTCACCATTAAATCAAAGATGTAATCACATTTTATATGTCACATGCGCCGAATACAACGGGTGTAGACTTTTCTGTGAAATGCTGGTTTTGGAGCCCTTCCCAAGGATGCAGAGTTTTTAAAAAATAACACAAAAAGGAAAATAGTAACACAGGAGGAATAAAATGCACAAGAATAAAGCTACATAAAGGGAGTACCAGAACCAGATCAATGTGCAGAGATGCTGTACAACGTGTTTGAGGTAGATATGTACATGAAGGCAGGGTAAAGTGACTAGGCATCAGGATGGATAATAATAAGAGTAAAATAAAGAACAGAGTAGCAGCAGCATATGATGAGTGTTAAAGTGTGGGTGTGTGATTGTGTATGTGTGTGTTTTTTTTTGTAAGTGTGTCAGTGTAATGTGTGTGAGTGACTGTGTATATAGTGTGTATAATAGTCTTATGAGTGTGCATAGGGTAAATGCAAGATAGGGTTAATGCAGTCTTAATGAACCATTTAATTAACTGTATAGCAGTGTTGTGGCTATTTAGCAGTCTTATAGCTGTCTCGGAGCATGTTAGTCTGAGAACCGATGTTCCGGTACCGTGTAGAAGAGTGAACAGTCTATGGCTTGGGTGGCTGACATCTTTAGCAACTTTCGGGCCATTTTAATCCCTCAAAACCACATTGTATAGTGGTGGGTAACGCATTGATATCATGGCTACCATTGAAAGCAACCTATGACTTGAATGGCGAATGGGAGATGTGCTTTAGTTGCAAGTTGAGATTGAGAAATAAAATGGTAGCTATTTTTAACCGAGACTATCAAAACAGTTTTAACACATGAATCGTGGCCATCAAAACAATTAACACGCAATTGCATTTAGAATTATTGGTTGCGCAATGACTGGGCTTATAAAAGCATGTTTCACTCCAGCACCAGCTTTTTGAGGAGCTGCTCTCGTGCTGTCTGACAGGTGATAGGCCATTCTGCTACTCAAACTAGGCTCCATACGCTGTGTGCGTGTGATAAGATACATGACGACTAATGGAATAATACACGTGCCAATTGAATTCCTCAAAATTATGCAAATTAACCTATAGACCGATAAGCATGACCGGTCAAATGTATTTTTTGTCGGCTAATGGATTAACGGTTAACTGTTAACATCCCTAGTTCTGTATGCGTTTCTGTGTGTAGAATAAACAATGGTCTAGAGTTTTAGCAACTCTAGTGGTGGAGGAGACGTGTTGGTAGAAGTGAGGTAGACCGGTTTTAAGTCTGCCTGCGTTAAAGTCTCCGTCCACCAGAAATGCTGCCCCTGGGTTTGCGGTTTCTTATTTGTTTATAGCCCCATACAGTTTGTTGATTGCCAAAGTGGTGTTGGCTTGTGGAGAGATTTAGGCAGCTGTGATAATTACAGATGAGAACTCTTTTGGTAGATAAAAAGGTCTGCAGCTTATTCTTTATCAGGTGAGAAAAAGCTAGGGATTTCCTTCACACTGGAAACAGTGCACCAGTTGTTGTTTATGAAGAGGCACACCCCTCTCCCTTTGGACTTGCCCGAGGCTACTGTTGGTTGATCATGCCGCTGCATGGAGTTTCTGCAAGGCATATAATGTTGCAGCTTTTCAAGTCTCTCTGATAGGAGACTCTCGAACGAAGCTCATCCATCTTATTCTTGGGTGGCTATACATTTTCCGATAAAACGGAGGTGAGTCGATTTTCATGAAACAAAGGAATGTGGTTCAGTGTGAACAAGGGAACAAGGGAATAGCGGAGTCAGATTTTAAGTCAAAATCGAGGTTAGTAACAGTCGATCTTATATCCAAAAGTGCTGGATGGTCATGTGTGAACCGTTTCAGGAAGCTAGGCGTATGCCGCACGTCACTACTTCACAGGACAACATTTTAAATCAAAATGTGTTTTTAGGCAGAAATGCTTTCTGGAACATGTGAACTTTCATGTGCCTTAATAACAAACTTGCATGCCATCTGTAAATACGAATACGAAATTACGAGCCTAGTTGGTTTCACCACGGATAAAGACAGGAACCTTCCCGCCAGCCATGATTGGCTGAGATAATGGATGGGCTGGACATGCCGAGAGATGAGTTCAGATTGGTCTGCCATGTAGCATGCTTCTGTCTATAACGTGAGCTGATCAGTATGTGTAGGTCATCCTTGCTACTGCAGCTTTTTTGAAAGATATCATGGAGAACTTAAAAAGTGTTTCTAATGCTCTCAACAACATTGCTGCCCTGAATGTAGCAGGCCCTATTGACAAAGATCAGTGGGGAAAAGTTGTGATGAACTACTTTCTGGAGGACGATCGGGCCATGCTTA
The DNA here is from genome assembly GCF_057628025.1 of Oncorhynchus mykiss. Lineage (NCBI taxonomy): Eukaryota > Metazoa > Chordata > Actinopteri > Salmoniformes > Salmonidae > Oncorhynchus > Oncorhynchus mykiss. The sequence goes on along the minus strand of NC_143050.1, from coordinate 34,261,502 downwards.
TTCTATCTGACTGAAAATGAATCAGACGATGAGGAAATTCCTGATTTAGGCAAAAACATTGTAGAGTCTTCTAATGACAGTGATGAGGAAGACATGGCAAACAACAGTGCTGTTGTCACAGAAGAAGTTGACCATGTTTCGAAATCAGTGGAATGCCCAGTGGAAACAGCGTTTGATTGCAAATGCAGAGGGAGTCGAAAAGAGAACGTAGAAGGCTGTTGTATAAAACACCTGTCTCCGGATTACATCTTCCAAATAAGGGCAATCATGGCATCCATGACAGAGAGGGAGAAGCATTCATCCATATGTACGGGCAAGGGTTGCGTTGCTAGTTATAGCCTAATCAAGTCCATATTATGGCAAGAACAGCTCAAATAAGCAAAGAGAAATGACAGTCCATCATAACTTTAAGACATGAAGGTCAGTTAATGCGGAAAAATTGAAGAACTTTGAAAGATTCTTCAAGTGCAGTCGCAAAAAACCATCAAGCGCTATGATGAAACTGGCTTTCATGAGAACCGCCACAGGAAAGGAAGATTGAGAGTTTTACCTCTGCTGCAGAGGATAAGACTTACCAGCCTCATAAATTGCAGCCCAAATAAATGCTTCACAGAGTTCAAGTAACAGACACATCTCAACATCAACTGTTCAAAGAAACCACTACTAAAGGACACCAATAAGACGAAGAGGCTTGCTTGGGCCAATAAACAAGAGCAATGGACATTAGACTGGTGAAAATCTGTCCTTTGTTCTGATGAGTCCAAATTTTTGATTTTTGGTTCCAACCGCCATATCTTTGTGAGACGCAGAGTAGGTGAATGGATGATCTCTGTATGTGTGGTTCCCACCGTGAAGCATGGAGGAGGATGTATGATGGTGTGAGGGTGACACTGTCAGTGATTTATTTAGAATTCAATGCACATTTAACCAGCATGGCTACCACAGCATGCTGGTATGGGATGAGTTAGATCGCAGAAGGACGGAAAAGCAGCCAACAAGTGCTCAGCATATGTGGGAACTCCTTCAAGACTGTTGGAAAAGCATTCCAGGTGAAGCTGGTTGAGAGAATGCCAAGAGTGTGCAAAGCTGTCATCAAGGCAAAGTGTGGCTACTTTAAAGAATCTCAAATATAAAATATATTTAGCTTTGTTTAACACTTTTACGGTTACTACCTGATTCCATATGTGTTATTTCATAGTTTTGATGTCTTCACTATTATTCTAAAAATGTAGAAAATAGTACAAATAAAGAAAAACCCTTGAATGAGTAGGTGTCAAATTTTGACGGGTACTATATATACAATGCTTTTGGGAAGTATTCAGACCCCTTGACTTTTTCCACATTTTGTCATGTTACGGCGTTACTCTAAAATGTATTAAATCATTTTTTACCCTCGTAAATCTACACACAATACCTCATAATGACAAAGTAAAAACAGGTTTTTATAATTTTTTGGAAATGTATTTAAAAAAAACGGAAATATCATATTTAAATAAGTATTCAGACCCTTTACTCAGTACTTTGATGAAGTACCTTTGGCATCAATTATAGCCTTGAGTCTTCTTGGGTATGATGCCACAAGCTCGGCACACTGTTATTTGGGGAGTTTCTCCCATTCTTCTCTGCAGATCCTCTCAAGCTCTGTCAGGTTGGATGGGGAGCGTCGCTGCACAGCTATTTTCAGGTCTCTCCAGAGATGTTTGATCAAGGTTCAAGTCCGGGCTCTTTATTTTATTTGTTCTTTTTTATTTTACCTCTGGCTGGGCCACAAAAGGACATTCAGAGACTTGTCCCGAAGCCACTCCTGCGTTGTCTTGGCTGTGTGCTTAGCGTCATTGTCCTGTTGGAAGGTGAACCTTTGCGCCAGTCTGAGGTCCTGAGCGCTCTGGAGCAGGTTTTCATCAAGGAACTCTATGTACTTTGCTCCATTCATATTTCCTTTAATCCTGACTACTCTCCCAGTCCCTGCCACTGAAAAACATTCCAACAGCATGATGCTGTCATTCAGGCCAAAGAGTTCAATCTTGGTTTCATCAGAACAGAGAATCCTGTTTATTATGGTTTTAGAGTCTTTGGGTGCCTTTTGGCAAACTCCAAGCGTGCTGTCATGTGCCGTTTACTGAGGAGTGGCTTCCGTCTGGCCACTCTACCATAAAGGCCTGATTGGTGGAGTGCTGCAGAGATGGTTGTTCTTCTGGAAGGTTCTTCCCAGAGGAATTCTCGAGCTCTATCACAGTAACCATTGTGTTCTTGGTCAACTCTCTGACCAAGGCCCTTCTCCTCCGATTGCTCAGTTTGGCCGGGTGGCCAGCTCTATGAAGAGTCTTGGTGGTTCCAAACTTCTTCCATTTAAGAATAATGAAGGCCACGGTGTTCTTGGGGACCTTCAATGCTGCAGAAATGTTTTGGTACCATTCCCCAGATCTGTGCCTAGACAGAATCTTGTCTCAGTGCTTTACGGACAACTCCTTCAACCTCATGGGTTGGTTTTTGCTCTGACATCCACTGTCAACTGTGGGACCTTATATAGACAGGTCTGTGCCTTTCCAAATAATGTTCAATCAATTTAATTTACCACAGGCGGACTCCAATCAAGTTGTAGAAACATCTTGATCAATAGAAACAGGATGCACCTGAGCTCAATTTTGAGTCTTATAGCAAAGGGTCTGAATACTTATGTAAATAAGGTATTTCTGTTTTTTTTTTATTTTTATAAATTGCAAAAAAATCCCCAAAACATTTTGCGCTTTGTCATTATCGGATATTTTGTGTAGATTGCTGAGATTTTTTATTTATTTCATCATTTTAGAATAAGGTTGTAACGTAACAAAATGCTGTTAAAGTCAAGGGAAGCAGGCATGCGTCTTTCACTGAACTGTGTAACGACAGGCCGACAGGGATGTGACAATGAATTTTCATTTCTCTAATGTTATTTTGTTGTTGTTTGCAGGTGCACAATCCTTCTGACCCTATTGTTTTACTTTCTTTATTTTTTTGCAGCCAGGTCCCATATACTTTTTAACAAGAACAAGTTTTTACTCTGGTGTTGTGCCTGGCGGACCGTGCACAAGCTCCATCACAGTCTGGACCTTCACTTCCTGATCACAGGCCACAACAAGTTTGCACCCGACTGGTGCTTCGGCCTCATCAAGCACCGCTTCGGAAAACACCAGAGTGAACACTTTGTCTGAGATTTCTGGTGTGGTGAAGTCAACATCCCACAGCTGGTTGGACTGGAGGATGGTACGGTGCTGGTGGAAAGCTATGGCTGGCAACAATACCTGACTCCGTACTTCAGGCCGCTAACACAGCAGTACCAGCACTTCAGGTGAATATAATTTTCATTGCGTTGTATGAGGTTATTTGTTTATTATCTAAACTTGGGAGGTGAACTGATGTACTGTAACTACCTCATCTATCACCAGTATAACTGATATCGTTATTGATATTGTTCTTCTACATACTGTATATTATTTAGTTCTTTCTCTACTGGCATTGACACTTTTTGTTATAGTATTTTTTTTATTTTCTATTTTTGATATTGTTACTATGGAAATATGCAAGTAACCGTTTCACTGTACTCTTTACACCTGCTGTATCCTGTGCATGTGACAAACAAACTTGAATTTCATTTGATATAGTGTGTGTTCACCAGAGAAGGTAATGTGAAGAACAACATGACCTAGATTACGATGTAGGCCAAGGACAAGATAAATATATTTTTTTTACCTTGGGTTTTTCTTTATTGTAGGCTACTATTTTCACCACGTTTAGTCTTGAAATCGTTGCTTGTTTACTACACTGCCTTACTCGCCCTGTTTAGCACATGGCCTCGCATGTGAATCCTTGAAGAGATGGGTGGGATTAAGGCGATAAGAGGGTGTGAACAATGCTGAGTGGGAATAGACAAAGAAGAGCTCTCAAGCAGGGTGTACCAAAACATTCAAGACAAGTGGGGTTACAAGTTTATTCACTTTCAAAGCATAATTACTTCCCCATTGTTCCTCAACTGCAGTCTATGATATACAATGTTGTAGCTGTGAGTCTGTACTTTTATCCAATGTAAAACACACTATTTCTAATGTTGCTATATAAGATTGAAAAGAGGTGCTGGGTCAAATATGTGATAATAGTATGAACTTTCTGTACAACAAAGTCAACATGAAAAATGTAACTTAATAGCAAAGTTGGGTTGGAAGTTGATACTGAGCACACAGCCAAGACAATGCAGGAGTGGCTTCGGGACAAGTCTCTGAATGTCCTGGAGTGGCCCAGCCAGAGCCCGAACTTGAACCCCGACCGAACATCTCTGGAGACACCTGAAAAAAGCTGTGCTGTGACACTCCCCATCCAACCTGACAGAGCATGAGAGGATCTGTAGAGAAGAATGGGAGAAACTCCCTAAATACAGGTGTGCCAAGCTTGTAGCATCATACCCAAGAAGACTCAAGGCTGTAATCGCTGCCAAAAGGTGCCTCAACAAAGTACTGAGTAAAGGGTCTGAATACTTATGTAAATATGATCTTTCTGTTTTTTGTTTTTAATACATTTGCAAATGTTCTAAAAAACTGTTTTTGCTTTGTCATTATGGGGTATTGTATGTAAATTGATGACGGGAAAAAAAAGATTTGAGCAATTTTATAATGAGGCTGTAACGTAACAAAATGTTTTAAAAAAAGCGAAGGGGTTTGAATACTTTCCGAATGCACTGTACATGTATACTGTGCGTATACAGAAGAAGTCTAGAGTGGAGCGTAGTAGCCTTCATATGTAGAGAGGGGTGAGTGTGGGTTGAGGCCCCTGTATAGGCACATGACAGGATGATGTATGGTGTTTGTGCTAACCTCTTGTCCTAGGGCTGAGATAAGACATGAGGATGCATCTGTCATGCTACCAGGAGCATTGAAGCTGGGTTTTAGACCAACCTCAACCAGCCCTGGAGATTTTGCTGCATTGCAGCAGTCAAATGGAGTGGAAAGCAGCGTTGTTCTGACTAACTTTGTCTTTGCTGGTGGATTTGGTGTGTGTGTGTGTGTGTGTGTTCGTGTGAAGATGTCTATGTGTGTGTTCGTGTGAAGATGTCTGTGTGTGTAGTGTAGAAGGTAGTCTTGTGTGTGTGTGTGTGTGTGTGTGCGTGTGCGTGCGTGCGTGCGTGCGTGCGCATGTGTGTGCCCATGCAGCATGTGTACTGTATGTGTATAGTATGTGACGTGTGTTCACACAACCACGTCATGTGGTGTATCTTTCTACTTCACTGCACCAATCAACCCAGTCCAATAAAAAAAGTACAATATCTCAACCACAATGCAACAAACCATAAACATACAGCAATAATGTACCACCAAGACAGCAAACACAAAGATATCTTTACTTCCTGTTCATCTAGCCCATCTAGAGAGGAGAGAGCCGTCTCGGAGGCCGCGTCCTAAATAGCTCCCTATTCTCTACATGGCCCCTGGTGAAAAGTACTGCACTATATAGGGAACAGTGTATCATTTGGGATGTTAGACAAGTTCCCTAAAATCCATGACAGTACTCCTGCTTTCCTAACACAGTGTCTGACGGCTCAGTGGGGGTCAGACCAGGACAACAGACCAAAATCACACTGGAGGCTGAGGTTTTGCACCCAGGGGGGAAGGATGAGGGAATAGCTGATTAACTCTGCCTGACTAATTTAGGCACACCTTTTACAAAACGGTGAGGATGGGATAACCAAGCAGCCAAGGTAGGGGTGGAATGTAGACTGTGGAATAGGAATGCCTGTGAAATGTTTTAGCAAAGGTTGATTGAAAGACTCTTCACTTTACCACACTGTCCTTCTTTCTCCCTCTCCCCTTCTCTCCCTCTCCCTCCCTCTCCCCCTCTCTCCCTCTCTCTCTCTCTCTCTACAGTGTAAAAACGCTTCAAAGTCATCTTCATACAGGCAATCTGGGACTTAAAGGCCTTGTATGTCTGTCTGTTGACATTTCATTACGTATGATGGTGGATCCATTCCTTCCTACATACAGTTAATATGCTAATGGTCATTAAATGCTGACATTTATAAATCACCACTATGCACCTTGAGCTTCCCAGATAACACACTATGGATTTATATGGTACATCAGTATAAACACACACTGACGCAGGTGCGAACAGAAAATCACACACACACACACACACACTTTACCCTTCCAATTTCAAAACCAGAGTCAAATGCCTTTCCACGTCTCTCTCCCTGCGTAGCTGCTATGCCTAGTGCAGTGATTGGGGTTAATATAGCCGCCGCAGCCTCAAGATGTGTTTTAAGCAATCAGCACATTTCCTGCTGGCTGGAATCAGGAGCCTGCTGAGGGGGACAAATGATTTCCTCCTACTGGGGCTGTCATGGCCCGCTGACGCCACCCAGCCACCTTCATTAATCACACACACACGTGCATGCACGAACGCACACACGTACGCACGGACACACGCGCATGCACACACACTGTGAATCAAAGAGCAGGGGAGATTTTTCCCATTCTGTAGGAGATGGTGGGATAAAATAAAAATACAAACTTAAACCTAATTGCTCCTCTAAGTCGCTCTGGATAAGAGTGTCTGCTCAATGACTAACATGCAGCTTTCCATATCCAACCAGGGTTGCAAACAGAAAACGTTTTTAAAAGAAAAATCTGTATTCTGATTGGAGAGAACTGTTTAGATACATGTAGTACATTTTCCGTAAAAAAAAAAACCCTGTTTCCTCCTGTTTTTCATGCTTTCTGAACACTACCCAGGTATTCCTCAGGGAGTGAATGTGTGTGTGTGTGCAGGGTGGCGATGTTTCCTTATAAGGATGTTTGAAGAAGGAACGACACCCGTCCTCTTGTCTAGGTAGCTGCAGGATACTGCAGTAGCATCAGACGTGGTTTCCCCATGCTCTCACTCCCCCTTTAATCATCTCATCCCAGCCAACCCCAAAACTCTACCTCTCAGGGGCATCAAAGGTTACAGTACAGGCTTGTTCTTAATCATCCTGCATCAATTGGAAAATATAAATAAAAAACAAGAAAACTATATATATATATATATATATATATATATTATGATTGGTCCAGAGGTGAGGTGAAAAAGTACTGGCTGAAAAGGTTATGTGTAAATTCACTGCTCTGTCTCTCTTGGGGCTATGATGTCACAGTCTCAGTGATGTCACATTGCGACATTTCGTGTGTCTCCCTACTGTACTCCACATAGCGTTGTTTGGTGATTGGTTACTGACTGCTAAAGACAAAGGGCAGTATAACAACCATTCATTACACTGGGACTCAATTATGTATTTATGGAGTCACACACACACACTGCACGAAAGCTCTCATAGTCTCAGGACACACACGTGGGCACGCACACACACCCACCAAGCTGCCTGGCTGCATGCAGTAATATGGTGATGGATGGCTGTGTGGGTTGACTGGCTGCTGGGGATGACTGCACAACAGCTGTAAGAGATCAAACTGGTTTCATAGAGGCACTGAGGACTGTGTGTGTGTGCATGTGTGTGTGTGTGTGTGTGTGTGTGTGTGTGTGTGTGTGTGTGTGTGTGTGTGTGTGTGTGTGTGTGTGTGTGTGTGTGTGTGTGTGTGTGTGTTTGTGTGTGTGTTGTTTAGCAATGACTATCACAAGCACTACATGGACACCTGCTCGTTGGACATCTCATTCCAAAATCATGGGTATTAATATGGAGTTGGCCCCCCCTTTGCTGATATAACAGCCTCCACTCTTCTGGGAAGGCTTTCCACTAGATGTTGGAACATTACTGCGGGGACTTTCTTCCATTCAGCCACAAGAGCATTAGTGAGGTCGGGCACTGATGTTTGGGCGATTAGGCCTGGCTCGCAGTCTGCGTTCAATGTAAGTAACAATACTGACATAAAGACCATAACATATAAGTATCCAAATGGAATTGGGTCTTTCCATCAATAATGGGGCCAATGTGTGACATTGGGCTCAACATTTCTAAATGGTTTGAAACAAAAATAAAAAAATATTTTTATGCAGCTCCAGGAATAGAGGAATATATGCAAACTGACCCATAACTCCAATTTCAACATCGGCCTTGGACAATACATCCTTTAAGCAAGGTTGATACAGACATTGGCAAGTCAAATTCAAGGCCATTCAGGGACATTCTCAAGCACTTAATTGTATTTTCAAATACCTCAATGTTATTCAATTGTGGAGCAGTTAGCCTGGTGGCTAAGAGCATTGGGCCAGTAACCTAAAGGTTGCTGGTTTGAATCCCCAATTCGACTAGGTTAAATATATGTCCATGTGCCCTTGAGCAAGGCACTTAACCTTAATTACTCCAGTAAAACGATCTAGATAAGAGCATCTGCTAAATGACTAAAATGCCATAATTTAGATGTACATATAGGGCTTAATATAGAACACCCCCGCACCAACAAAAAACATGCAAAAAGTGTACAAATAAATAAATAAGTAGGCAATTAACACACTTTCAGAACAATTCATTGTTTAGGCCTTGTCAATGCATTGATTTTATAATTATTATTATATACCTAAAATATGTGAGAATAATGTGTACTTGCCTGACTAAATTAATTGAATGAACGCTTCGATGCCGGATTTCTGAAGACTATGTTGCCGACACAGGCAAACATAATAAAACCATGAATAGCGGTAACATTAATCTCGCCATCTGTTTTTATAATGAGAAAACGACCAAAAACCAGGTTACTTTTGTAATGGGAAGATTTTTATGAGAAGCCAAGTTGAAGCCAACAATAGATATCGTCATCCTCATAATAAGCGCACGTGGTTTCACCGCAACAGATTAGCGCAACAACACCCGTCAATTGAAGCGGCGGGAAACAACCCGAAACTGGTCACATCTCTCACAAAAACGTATCAAAAAAGAAGAGAATGAAGGAGAACTTAGAAATTGGCTACAATAATTAGAAGGACTTTTCAAGAACCAAATTGAGGAAATATCTGAATTTCAAGGTAGGCCTATTACTACTTGAATTTCGGAGCTCCAAATTCAAATTCAAGTAGGCAACTTCAAGCCCCGTGTTGTTTAAATTTGCAGGTCTAACATGGAGAACAAAATGTATTCGTCATGTTATTTCATTACCAGATCATAGTGTGAAGAAGCCCACTAGGCTATGTAATGTGTTGTCATTATATCAGGAATAATTCATAGGAATGGTGTTACGCAATAATCTATCGTACACACGTGTTCAATCCCAGGCCTAAAAACATGAAAACGTGAACTCATTACCTTGATGCTTTCTCTGTCAAATCTAAGGAGACCTTGCTGTAAATCCAGCAGACAAGAGATGATGACCATCAATTCACTATGGATATTCGATCCAACGGTGAATCCAGTCACAACTGACTTCACCTGTTTAACGAATGAGACACCAAAATATTCTGGACATTCCTAGCGAACACCTTTTTTTCAGCACTTGGGCTGTCGTAGCATTGCATGCGCTATCACAGCAGCTGTTCCTCGCTTGAACGTTCCTTACTGGATCAGATGATGATGTGTGAAATGATCACAGTATAATTGCAGCTCAACACCAAGTGTGCATCCAACAAGTATTATACAGAATTATTGATCAACCACGTTAATGACTGTATCGAATTAGGTTTGAATTATCAAGGTAATATGACTCTTTCGGTTAGAAGCATTCGATTTTGCAATCGCATTTATTATTTTGGATTTGTATGCCCATGAAAACATGAAATGTTACATAGTTACACTGCATTTCTGAGATGTCCCACAGCTAGATCCAGTATTCTTACAGGGTTCAAATTCAATGTATAGTTTAACTAATTAATAGTTAATATATGATATAGCGACATCTTATTCTGCCATAAATGCAAAGACAGAAAAATCATGTTTTATGTCACACGATTTTCGACAAATCCGTCAAGACACCAGCCATGATAAAGGGTTAGACATAGGTTTTAAATCAACTCGTGAATTGTATGGAATATAGCTATGTTTCCCCCTTATATCTTGATGTAATGACATTAAACAAAGTGACAGATTATTAGGAACGACTTCCGCTGTAACAAGTTGTCCAGCATTGTAACTCTTCACTGGTACCCTAGTTTATAGAAAGACCAAATTACATTAAATGTGACTACTATAATCAATGGAACAATCTATTCATGAGTTGATACACTCTATTCCAACGTTGATATATACCTCTATTCCAATTTACAGCCAACATTGAGTTAATTAAGGTAGATATCTGTCTGGTAGCCAGATAACGTTCTCCAGTCTTCTGTCCCAAATGGCACCCTATTCTCAAGGCCCATAGGGGATTATTGTCAAAAGGAGCGCACTATAGGGAAAAGGGTGCCATTTGGGACACACACGCGATGTATGGCTGAGCCAGGGAAATGTCAATACGCCCACGTTCAGTCCCGCTCAAGCTCCCATAATTAACTGTTTCAACTGTTTAGTGTCGGTCTCCATCAAACGGACTCATCGCCAATGTTACAGTACATAGAGAGACCGCGGGATGTTGTATATGTTCAGCACTAACAATGGAAGCAGAGATAGTAGTACTGGGCCGAGAGAGACTATCTCGAGTGTTCTTTCTCTCCTTCTTTCTCTCTTCCTCTCTTGCTTTTCTCTCTCTCTCGCTCTCGTTCTACCCACCCCCCTCTCTCTGCTGGTCGTTTCACGCACCACGGGTTCCCCCTTTACTACCGCGGTCCTATTGGCTCGTGAGAGGCTGCGCTGCTTGGTCACAGTAAACCCGGCCAGGAAGGACATCAATCACCGGCCGGCCTTTTGACGAAAGCCGCGTTCTGTAATGAGATTCTAGGGCTTGTCCTGACATTGTGGAGGGGAATCAAACCTCCATCCTCCTCTATCCTCTAACTGCTCTCCTGTCTCCAGACGACTCAGTGGCAGGTAGCTTTGTGGTTTAAGCGCTTTCGCGTCTCTGAGCCTAGTTGAAAAAACGGTCAATGTGCCCTTGAGCAAGGCACTTAACCCAAGGCACATGCTCCTGTATTTTGTATATGTTATGAATTGCAATTAGTACAATATGTTACGAATTTGCAATAAGTACAGTATGATATATTATGCATTTGGTGTGTTTAACGTTAGCTAGGTGGCTCGGTGGCTATTGTTAGCTAGGCTATGAGTTAGGTTAATGTTAGGGTTAGCTAACAAATTGAGTAGTTGCAAATTAGCTAAAATGCTAAAGTTGTCCATGATGAGATTCGAACGCTCAACCCTTGGTTTGCTGGACGTTTGCGCTATACACCCAACCCATTCATTTAAATGTTCCTTTAACAAGTAACCTTGTCTTATATAACCATACCAAACATAACACACCATACTAATTTATATTTACTATGTTACGCCTAGTCTATGAATCTAGGCTACTATCTGCATCAAACTCTATCTATTTCTCGCTCGCTCTGCTGTAGATGGATCTGTTCTCTTTATGCATAATGTGTGTGTGTGTGCGTGTGCGCGCGTGTGTGTGTGTTTGTGCGCAGTGAGAGGGATCGAGAGGGAGAGTAATACAAATTCGTTGTAATGTATGTTGATTGATTGATGAGTCCCAAGAGACGCTCAGGGACTTATAAAGGTGTAAATATCTTTGTATTGTGTTTTTTAAATCAGTCCTTCAGTCCAACATGTTGTTATTAGAATGAAAGAGAGTGGGAATTCGTTAATAAGTCAATTACCTTTCTGCAAAACCGTTAGAGTTTAAAAAGCACAAGAATATTAATTTTATTTAAATAAATTAAGCATATTGTAGCCTAGAGTAGCCTACATGAATACAGCTAAATGTGTGATAATTCATGTACGGTGTTGTGATCTCAGCAGGGTGAGTGAGACGTGTTGATCAAAGTGTCCCTCTCCAACAGCGACAGCTGCTGAATTACACCGAGGACAGCGGATGGCAAACTACACCGTTTGAAGTTTAGAAACGTGACATACCTTTTTAAAGTTTTCCTAAAATATGCGAACGTCTTATTCCATTCATGTCTTATCACGCGTGACAATAAATAGCCTATTTCGAGCTATTGGTGAGATAATCTAGTGCAGAGTACCCACTACGGTTTTATATACATTTCAAATATACATTTATCCAACTGTAAACCTGGCAAAAAATAAAAAGGAATCACTGGGATAGGCCACTCGCAATACACAGGGTTTGCATCAAAGAGTTGAAGTCAAATGTAAGTATAAAGAGAGGAAAACAACTATACTCACAGACTACAGAAAATGGACATTTCGGTAAAACAGCGCAGGGAGCCAGCTGTATGCCTTTTCCCGCGGATATTTCCTGTTTTCCCTCGCGACGCAGAAACTGAGGTAGTTAGTGACCGCGCAAGGAGTGCTATTTCTCTTGTCTTTTTTCTTCCCCTCTCCTGCACGATGCACGATGCAGCGGTGCCTCTGCAGTACTCCAATAAAGAGAAGAGACGCCGAGAGGGAAAGAAAAACAGAGAGAGAGAGAGAGAGAGCGAGTACTACACATTCGGGGTGTAGTCTGTGTTGATTGATTTTTGAGTCCCAAGAGACACTCCGGGATTTATAAAGGTGTACATATCTTTGTATTGTATTTTTCATTTCATATCCATTATCCTAGCCTACGATGGAATGGGGTGAATGAAATCAATAATAGTAGTGGGCAATCCCCTATAATGGAACAATCTGTCCAGTATCTGATGCGTGGAGGGGTGAGGGTTGGATGGGACACTGTCTGCTACGTTGAGAGGACATTACAATAATTAAGCAATACTTTGAGGCAGAGGAATAGGCCACAACATCTAACAGCGAATATTCACGATCAAGAGACACATCATGTTTATTACAACTGCATAGGAAATCAGACTCGTTACGCATTTCGTTTTACAATTAGTATAAGTGTTCAAGTTGACTGAAAACAGTCTGAATCAATATGAATAAAACTTGCGAGTGAGTCTATAAGACGTTTATTCATCGTACATGGTAATGTGAATGATGTATAAAGATAGAGATATATTCTGAGAGAAGTCACTCCAGAAGTTTGGCCACTACTGAGCTGATGCTGCCTGCTTAATATAGTAGGTACAGCGGGAAAGATAGAGAGGGCCCCTGCAGCTCAGTTCTATTATGCCAGAGGTGCCACTTTTGTTTTAGTAGTGGGGGGACATAACCTGGCGAGGGCTCTGGGGGTCCAACCCCATGATTATTTTGAGGCATTTTAAGCAAATTTCCTGCATTTTTACACAATCCAATATGCCGTCTCTATTTAGAACAAAAAGTAGGCAAAATAAGCCACAGTCATCAAGCTAGGTAAGAGATCATTATTAAATATGTTTAAGTGATTAATAAGACTGAATGAGATCAAAGGTCATTCAATAATAAATATGGTGTTGCACCTTTAAACAATAGCGTAAAAAGAAATACAAAGACTTTTGATTGTCTTTGTTAAAACATCCTCTATATACATTTTCAGCCAGACCGACCAGCCAGCCCAAGCTGCCTGCATTAAAAAGAAATATTCCCAAGGGAAAGGTTTGGAAACAAAACAACAAAACAAAATAAAACACATACACATCAAATATACATTAACACACAGAAACAGCAAATCCTCCATCTAATTAATCTCATAGGACTAATAGTAATGTAAAGCTATTTTTACTTACACACAATATAGCTGGGTCGCCCCACCCTGTCTCTAGGGGTCCACGGCCCTGCAGCGCTCCAACCCAACACACACCACTCAGCTTTAGGATCTTAGCAAAACATTCATTATTGGTTTGGGGTGTGTTAGGACAGGACAGCAGACCTCCAGGTCCAGGAATGAGCAGCCCAGCAGGTAGGGATCGCCTAAATAGGTATGTCCCCTGACGTGGGCATGTTTTTAATACAGACTCCTTTTTGTCATACTGTATTCCATATAAGGCATCCAGACCTTATGAAAGTTGCCCAGTATAACCTTAATCTTGTAATAAATAAAATCCAGTGATATACAGTTGAAGTCGGAAGTTTACATAAACAAGGTTTAATGACTCCAACCTAAGTGTTTCAACCACTCCACAAATTTCTTGTCAACAAACTATTGTTTTGGCAAGTCTGTTAGGACATCTACTTTGTGCACGACACAATTAATTTTTCCAACAATTGTTTACAGACAGATTATTTAACTTGTAATTCACTGTATCACAATTCCAGTGGGTCAGAAGTTTACATACACTAAGTTGACTGTGCCTTTAAAAAGCTTGGAAAATTCCAGAAAGCCGTCATACCACTCAGGAAGGATACACGTTCTGTCTCCTAGAGATTAACGTACTTTGGTGCGAAAAGTGCAAATCAGTCCCTGAACAATAGCAAAGGACCTTGTGAAGATGCTGTAGGAAACAGGTACAAAAGTATCTATATCCACAGTAAAACAAGTTCTATATCGGCATAACCTGAAAGGCCACTCAGCAAGGAAGAAGCCACTGCTCCAAAACCGCCAATAAAAAGCCAGACTACGGTTTGCAACTGCACATTGGGGACAAAGATTGTACTTTTTGGAGAAATGTCCTCTGGTCTGACGAAACAAAAATAGAAAAACTGTTTGGTCATAATGACCATCGTTATGTTTGTAGGAAAAAGTGGGAGGTTTGCAAGCCGAAGAACACCATCCCAACTGTGAAGCACGGGGGTGGCAGCATCATGTTGTGGGGGTGCATTGCTGCAGGAGGAACTGGTGCACTTCACAAAATAGATGGCATCATGAGTAGAACAATTATATGGATATATTGAAGCAACATCTCAAGACATCAGTCAGGAAGTTAAAGCTTGATCGCAAATGGGTCTTCCAAATGGACAATGACTCCAAGCATACTTCCAAAGTTGTGGCAAAATGGCTTAAGGACAACAAAATCATGGTATTGGAGTGGCCATCACAAAGCCCTGACCTCAATCATAGAGAACATTTGTGGGGCAGAACTGAAAAAGTGTGTGCGAGCAAGGAGGCCTACAAACCTGACTCAGTTACACCAGCTCTGTCAGGAGGAATGGGCCAGAATTCACCCAACTTATTGTGGGAAGCTTGTGGAAGGCTACCCGAAACGTTTGACCCAAATTAAACAATTTAAAGTCAATGCTACCAAATACTAATTGAGTGTATGTAAACTTCTGACCCACTGGGAATGTGATGAAAGAAATAAAAGCTGAAATAAATCATTCTCTCTACTATTATTCTGACATTTCACATTCTTAAAATACCTCTTTGGGCTAGGTGTTCCGCTAGCGGGATCACATCCGGTGAAATTGCAGGGCGCCAAATTCAAATTACAAAATCGTAATATTAAACATTCATGAACATACAAGTGTCTTATATCATTTAAAAGCTTAACTTCTTGTTAATCAGATTTCAAAAAGGCTTTACGGTGAAAGCATACCATGCGATTATCTGAGGACAGCGCCCCACATCAAAATACTTTTTCAACCAGCACAGGCTTCACAAAAATCACAAAGATCCAACAGTAGATCTCTTTTGTTTCTTGAGACCTAGAACTAGCATCTCTGTTTTGTTCAAGTTTTAAAGCAAAATCTGTGCCGCCATCCACTTCCTTATGTCTGAAACATAGGCTTCCAGGGTAGTCAATTTTGGGGCTTCACCAATGTTCATCAAAATGTACAGCTGTGTGTCATCCGCATAGCAGACATTGTGTTTTCCGAATGACATCACCAAGAGGTTGAATATATTACCTTAAATATGATTAGACTGTAGTTTACTACTGTGCCTGTAAATAAACATTGATAATGGAAAGAAGGGAAGGGCGTTGTCAACCAACGTGAGTCGAAGTGCAATCAAAAAAGGCAATAATTGAAAACGAAAAGGCACAACGCGTACATAGGTTAGGCTACTATGGTGAGCGAGCGTTGAGCCTTTTCATTTTCATTAAGTAATGATTACCCATTTATTTCTCTCTGACTTCAAATCGTCCTCCTAAAAGGTCACCTATATCCTATAGGACTATGCGAAACATAGTGTCCCTGTCATCATTCTTGCTGCTTCCAGTTCAGTAGCCATACCTGCGAGATCGGGTTTGCGCGTGATCTCAATTAAATAGAGTAGGATACAGACTATGCATGGTTGGAGAAGCATGGGGCAGTTATCTTTCCAATGAAATGTACTTCCTAAATAGGCCTATGATTAGGCTATAGTTTACTACATTGCCTAGAAATAGGCCTAAATATTGATCACCCATACTGTGCACCATGACAGTGAAGCCTGTAACATTAGAGCGGTTTATTACTGGGTTAGTGTGAAAAGTAGGGAATTAGCTAGGGAAACTGACAGATCAATAATGTTACATTGACCTACTGAGTAATAAACTCAATAAACTGAAAAAAACGTCTTAATATCAATCTTAAATCGTTTGACCGATGGTTTTATCGTTTGATTCAGGTCTAGTGTGATTGAAGCAAAAATAATAGCAAATGTAAGCCGACTTTTGGCCAGCTCTCTTTCTAACGGTACATAAACTGGCGAAAGCTAGCCAAGT
The DNA here is from genome assembly GCF_057628025.1 of Oncorhynchus mykiss. Lineage (NCBI taxonomy): Eukaryota > Metazoa > Chordata > Actinopteri > Salmoniformes > Salmonidae > Oncorhynchus > Oncorhynchus mykiss. The sequence goes on along the minus strand of NC_143050.1, from coordinate 34,244,993 downwards.
TCATTTACTTCTGAAATGGGACAAAGGCTACTAAACATTTCCATACAAACAACAGCTGTTAGTGTCACGATCGTTATAAGGAGTGGACCAAGATGCAGCGTGGTATGTTTCCATCCTTTTTATTTGGAAGAGAAACTCAAAGAAAAAACAATAAGCGAAAAAACGAAACGTGACGCTCAATGTAGTGCTCGCAGGCAACTATACCTAGACAAGATCCCACAAAGCACAAATGGGAAATGGCTGCCTAAATATGATCCCCAATCAGAGACAACGATAAACAGCTGCCTCTGATTGGGAACCATACCAGGCCAACATAGAAATATAATTACCTAGATGACCCACCGTAGTCACACCCTGACCTAACCAACAGAGAGAATATAAAGAGCGTGACAGTACCCCCCCCCCCTCCCCCCAAGGGTGCGGACTCCGACCACAAAACCTAACTCAATAGGGGAGGGTCCGGGTGGGCATCTACCATCGGGGGCGGCTCCGGTGCAGGGCGAAGTACCCACTCGCGGATACCTCATCTTCAATTGAGGCTCTGGTGCGGGGATCGTCATTGGATGCTCCAGACCGTGGATCGTCGCCAGGGGCTCCGGATCGTGGATTGTCGCCGGAGGATCCGGATCGTGGATCGTCGCCGGAGGCTCCGGACAGTGGATCGTAGCCGGAGGTACCGGACCGTGGATCGTCGCCGGAGGTACAGGACCGTGGATCGTCGCCGGAGGAACCGGACCGTGGATCGTCGCCGGAGGTACAGGACCATGGATCGTTGCCAGGGACTCCGGACCGTGGTTCGTCGCCGGGGACTCCGGACCCTGGATCGTCGCCGGAGGTACAGGACCGTGGATCGTCGCCTGAGGAACCGGACCGTGGATCGCCGCCGGAGGCTCTGGACCATGGATCGTTGCCAGGGACTCCGGACCGTGGTTCGTCGCCGGGGACTCCGGACCCTGGATCGTCGCCGGAGGATCCGGATCGTGGATCGTCGCCGGAGGCTCCGGACAGTGGATCGTAGCCGGAGGTACCGGACCGTGGATCGTCGCCGGAGGTACAGGACCGTGGATCGTCGCCGGAGGAACCGGACCGTGGATCGTCGCCGGAGGTACAGGACCATGGATCGTTGCCAGGGACTCCGGACCGTGGTTCGTCGCCGGGGACTCCGGACCCTGGATCGTCGCCGGAGGTACAGGACCGTGGATCGTCGCCTGAGGAACCGGACCGTGGATCGCCGCCGGAGGCTCTGGACCATGGATCGTTGCCAGGGACTCCGGACCGTGGTTCGTCGCCGGGGACTCCGGACCCTGGATCGTCGCCGGAGGCTCCGAACCGTGGATCCCTCGCAGGAGGCTCTGGACTGGGAACTGTCGCCGGAAGCTCTGGACTGGGAACTGTCGCCGGAAGCTCTGGACTGGGAACTGTCGCCGGAAGCTCTGGACTGGGAACTGTCGCCGGAAGCTCTGGACTGTAGATGCGCGTCTGTGAGAGAAGGTGAGAGAAGGTGAGAGAGGGACTGAGGGTGATAGCGAGAAACAGAGAGACCGTGTCTGTTTTTCTCTGAAACAAGGGCAGATTTGCATGCCACTGAGACAGGTTCTCAGAAACTCTATGTTAAGAATAACTTGTTCTTTGAGCTGCACATGCAGGTTTTGGACATAGGAGATATGTATATAAGATCCTGTCTTTCTTTTGTTCGGGGCAGAACTCAGGAGAGACATCAGTTGTATGTCTGATGTTTGATCTTTGACTTCTGTCTACAGCTGTATTCTAATTAAAATATCTGAATTTTATATATGCACATTTTGAGTGTTCCTTATTTGTTAAGTAAATAACGGAGCCCAGAAAAGTGGAACCAACACCTGTACATACAGTATCTACCTCAATTACCTTGTATCCCTGCACATGAACTCGGTACTGGTACCCCGTGTACCAAGTCATCGTTACTCATTGTGTATTAATTCCTCATGTTTTTATTTTTCTATTATTTCTCTTTTTTTTTCTCTGCATCTCTGCATTTGACTGTTAGCCCACACCTGTTGTTTACGAAGCAGGTGACAAGTAACATTTGATTTGAATATAGTGAGAGTGTGTCTGAGTTGACCCTATAATTCCCCAAATACTACTGTTCAGTTGGCTAGCTAACACGGTTGCACTATTGTGCATTGATAGACTAATCCACCTCACCCTTGCATTAACACATACTTCTGTCAGATTATGACTCACTGTTTCCTGGAATTCTGAGGACAATCTTAAGCAAGAGATAGACACTTGACTTATTCAGTGAATTCAACAATGATTTATCATCCAAGCAGGCCTGGTAGGGTTTTTACATGTGTCATTAACTTTCCAAATAGAGAAACGAAACAAGTATAATTGTACTTTTAATGACGCATACTTAATAGGTTTATCCTTCACCGTGGGTCAAATGAGAACAGACAAACGGTTTGTGTGTGCGTGTGTGTGTGTTGATTGTTTAGGCTCTGAAGAGGACCCCAGAGACTTGTGGATAGACAATCCCATCTTCCCAAAAAGCGCCATCTATTCTGCTTGGCTGGACAACAGCCATTATCAACTCTGTTGAATGAATCCTCCTCTCCTCTTCTGTCCTATCCTCTCCTTTCCTCTCCTATCCTTTCCTCCCGTTCCTCTCCTATCCTCTCCTTTCCTCTCCTTTCCTCTCCTATCCTCTCCTTCCATTCCTTTCCTATCCTCTCCTTTCCTCTTCTATCCTCTCTTCCCGTTCCTCTCCTATCTTCTCCTTTCCTCTCCTATCCTCTCCTCTTCTGTCCTATCCTCTCCTCTTCTGTCCTATCCTCTTCTCTCCTATCCTCTCCTTTCCTCTCCTATCCTCTCCTATCCTCTCCCCCAGTTCCTCTCCTATCTTCTCCTTTCCTCTCCTATCCTCTCCTCTTCTGTCCTATCCTCTCCTCTTCTGTCCTATCCTCTTCTCTCCTATCCTCTCCTTTCCTCTCCTATCCTCTCCCCCAGTTCCTCTCCTATCTTCTCCTTTCCTCTCCTATCCTCTCCTCTTCTGTCCTATCCTTTCCTCTTCTGTCCTATCCTCTCCTTTTCTCTCCTATCCTCTCCCCCTGTTCCTCTCCTTTTCCAGCCTCTCTTTTTTAAACTCTTCTCTTCTCGAAAAAAAAAAACAATTAGGGAGAGAGAAATCTGAAGTAGAGAGGAAGGAAGCACGGAAGGACCTCCCCTTTTTCCAACTCAAATGAAAATGCTAATAAATGTGCATTTATATCCACCAGCTGCTGTTTCATCTACACACTCACATGCACAGATTGGCACACACCCCCTCTCTCTCTCTCTCTCTCTCTCTCTCTATCTCTCTCTCTATCTCTCTCTCTATCTCTCTCTCTCTCTCTCTCTCTCTCTCTCTCTCTCTCTCTCTCTCTCTCTCTCTCTCTCTCTCTCTCTCTCTCACACCAACACGAGTGCACCATGCACAAACACACACTCCTGGCTCCGCAGCCACTAATTGCTCCGGCATTATTTAATTAATATGAGCTGTGTAACGTGTCCATGTTAGAAGTCAGGCTCTGGACATCTGGTGTGTTTCATAGCATCTTTATTAGACAACCTGCTCCTTTGATTTGATCAACCCACCCACTGTCCTACCTCATCTACCACCCACCACCCCCACCACCCCCACCTACAGATGCTGGATCTTAATTTGCTCTCTCTCTCTCTCTCTCTCGCAGCGGTCTAAGGCACTACATCGCAGTGTAAGGCATCGCCACAGTCCCTGGTTCGAATCCAGGCTGTATCACATCCGGGCTTGATTGGGAGTCCAATTGGGTGGCGCACAATTGGCCCATTGTCGTCCGGGTTTGGCTGGGGTAAGCTGTCATTGTAAATAAGAATTTGTTCTTAACTGACTTGCCTGGTTAAATAAATAAATTGTGATTTAGATAGAGCAAATGAAAACCCTCAGTTCTCTTTCTCTCCATGCGGGGGCAGTCAAATCATTCAGACCAGTGCCAGCTATCAAAATCATCCTCCCTGTTGCTTGCTCAAAAAACACCAGACAGAATATTAATAAATGTCCTACTGCTACAGTACTGTAGGCCTATGGTCCTATTACTGCAACATTCAAACGTACAAAAGTGTATCTCAAATGCATCCATACACATCAACAATCGTCATTTTATATAGCTTAATAACACTTGACCAATATTGGTTTCCACAACATACAAGTGTCAAGTGTATCTGAAATGCACTTAAACTATAGCCTACTTTAGACTACTAAAACTACACAAACAAAAATATAAACGCAACAATTTCAAAGATTTTACTGAGTTAAAGTTCATATAAGGAAATCAGTCAATTGAATTAAATTCATTAGGCCCTAATATGGATTTCACATGACTGGGAATACAGCTATTCATCAGTTGGTTAAAGATAAAGGTAGGGGATGTGGATTAGAAAACGAGTCAGTATCTGGTGTGACCACAATTTGCCTAATGCAGCTCCTTTGCATAGAGTTGATCAGGCTGTTAATTGTGGACTGTGCTCTGTTGTCCTACGCCTCTTCAAAACCTATGCAAAGTGGCTGGATAATTACGGGAACTGGAACAAGCTGTCGTACACGTCGATCCAGAGCATCCCAAACATGCTCAATGGGTGACATGTCTGGTGAGTATGCAGGCCATTGAAGAACTGAAACATTTTTAGCTTCCAGGAGATAGGGGCTGTGCATTATCATGATGAAACATGAGGTGATGGCGGTGAACGAATAGCATGACAATGGACCTCAGGATCTCGTCACGATATCTCTGTGCATTCAAATTGCCATTGATAAAATGCAATTGTGTTCATTGTCCGTAGCTTTTGCCTGCCCGTAACATTACTCCCCTCTCTACCATGGGGCACTCTGTTCACAGAGTTGACATCAGTAAACCGCTCGCCCACACAATGCCATACACGCTATCTGCCATCTGCACAGTACAGTTCAAACCAGGATTCATCCATGAAGAGCACACTTCTCCAGCGTGCCAGTGGCCATCGAAGTTGAGCATTTGCCCACTGAAGTCGGTTACGACGCCGAACTGCAGAAAGGTCAAGACCCTGGCGAGGACGACGAACACACAGATGAGCTTCCCTGAGATGGTTTCTGACAGTTTGTGCATAAATTCTTCAGTTGTGCTAACCAACAGTTTCATCAGATGATCCCGCAGGTTAAAAAGCTGGATGTGGAGGTTCTGGCATGCTTAAACGTGGTCTGTGGTTGTGAGGCTGGTTGGATGTACTGCCACATTTTCTAAAACATCATTGGAGGTGGCTTATGTTGGAAAAATTTACATTTCATTCTCTGGCAACAGTTCTGGTGGACATTCCTGCAGTCAGCATGCTAATTGCACGGTCCCTCACTTGAGACACATGTGGCATTCTGTTCTGTAACAAAACTGCACATTTTAGAGTGGCTTTTATTGTCTCCAGCACAAGGTGCACCTGTTTAGTGATTGTGCTGTTTAATCAGCTTCTTGATATGCCACACCTGTCAGGTTAATGGATTATCATGGCAAAGAAGAAATGCTCACTAATAGAGATGTAGACACATTTCTTTGAAAGGCTGGAAATGGCTCACATCAACACCCTCATCCCGAGAAACCATAGACCCACTCCAATTCGCATACCTCCCCAACAGATCCATAGATGTTGCACTGCACACTGCCGTTTCTCAGCTGGACAAAAGGAACACCTATGTGAGAATGCTGTTCATTGACTACAGGTCAGCCAGCGTTCAATGCCATAGTGCCCACAAAACTCATCACTAAGCTAAGGACCCTGGGACTAAACACCCCCCTCTGCAACTGGATCCTGGACTTCCTGACAGGCCGCCCCCAGGTGGTAAGGGTAGGCAACAATACATTTGCCACGCTGATCCTCAACATGGGGGCCCCTGAGGGGTGCGTTCTTAGTCCCCTCCTGTACTCCCTGTTCACCCAAGACTGTGTGGCCAAGCACGACTCCAACACAATCATTAAGTTTGCTGACGACACAACAGTGGTAGGCCTGATCACAGACAACGACGAGACAGCCTATAGGGAGGAGACCTGACAGAGACCTGGCAGTGTGGTGCCAGTACAACAACCTCTCCCTCAATGTGAGAAAGACTAAGGAGATGATCTTGGGCGCCCCCATTCACATCGACAGGGCTGTAGTGGAGGAGTTTCAAGTTCCTTGGTGTCTACATCACCAACAAACTATCATGGTCCAAACACACCAAGAAAGTCGTGAAGAGGACACAACAACACCTTTTACTCCTCAGGAGACTGAAAAGATTTGGTATTTGCCCCCAGATCCTCAAAAAGTTCTACAGCTGCACCATCGAGAACATCCTGACCGGTTGCATCACCACCTGGTATGGCAACTTCTCGGCATCCGACCATAAGGCACTATAGAGGGTAGTGCGTACAGCCCAGTACATCACTGGGACCAAGCTTCCTGCCATCCAGGACCTATATACTAGGCTGTGTCAGAGGATGGAACAAAAAATGTGAGACTGTGTTCTCTGCTATCGCACGGCAAGTGGTACCGGAGCACCAAGTCTTGGTCCAAAAGGCTCCTTAACAGCTTCTACCCCCAAGCCATAAGACCATAAGACCTCTGAACAATTAACCAAATGGCTTACGTTGCTGCTACTCGCTGTTAATTATCTATGCATAGTTACTTTACCTCTAAACAGATGTACAAATTACCTCAACTAACCTGTACCCTAGCACAATGACTCGGTACCGGTACCCCCTGTATACAGTGGGGCAAAAAAGTATTTAGTCAGCCACCAATTGTGCAAGTTCTCCCACTTAAAAAGATGAGAGAGGCCTGTAATTTTCATCATAGGTACTCTTCAACTATGACAGACAAAATGAGAAATAACAATTTATTTGCAAAGTATGGTGGAAAATAAGTATTTGGTCAATAACAAAAGTTTATCTCAATACTTTGTTATATACCCTTTGTTGGCAACGACAGAGGTCAAACGTTTTCTGTAAGTCTTTACAAGGTTTTCACACACTGTTGCTGGTATTTTGGCCCATTCCTCCATGCAGATCTACTCTAGAGCAGTGATGTTTTGGGGCTGTTGCTGGGCAACACTCTTATTTTCTTAAAACTGCATTATTGGTTAACGGCTTGTAAGTAACCATTTCACAATAAGGTCTACTACACCTGTTGTATTCACACCAAGAAAGTCGGCAGGGTAGCCTAGTGGTTAGAGCGTTGGACTAGTAACTGCAAGTTCAAACCCCAGAGCTGACAAGGTACAAATCTGTCGTTCTGCCCCTGAACAGGCAGTTAACCCACTGTTCCCAGGCCGTCATTGAAAATAAGAATTTGTTCTTAACTGACTTGCCTGGTTAAATAAAGGTAAAAATAAAATAAAAATTCGGTGCACATGACAAATTAAATTTCATTTGTGCACCACATTTGACAGACATTTTTATTTGAGCTCATGAAACGTGGGACCAACACAATTTTTTTTCAGTGTAATTGCACACAGAGGTCTATAATATAAGATTTAAAGACAAGATGAAATTGAGAATAGTGAGGTAGCCCTCAGATTGGAACACAATGGCATGAAAGAGAGCGACTCAGATTTTAAAACCCCCCCAAAAAGTATATATTTTTTTATCTACAGTATACAGTGCCTTGCGAAAGTATTCGGCCCCCTTGAACTTTGCGACCTTTTGCCACATTTCAGGCTTCAAACATAAAGATATTAAACTGTATTTTTTTGTGAAGAATCAACAACAAGTGGCACACAATCATGAAGTGGAACGACATTTATTGGATATTTCAAACTTTTTTAACAAATCAAAAACTGAAAAATTGGGCGTGCAAAATTATTCAGCCCCTTTACTTTCAGTGCAGCAAACTCTCTCCAGAAGTTCAGTGAGGATCTCTGAATGATCCAATGTTGACCTAAATGACTAATGATGATAAATACAATCCACCTGTGTGTAATCAAGTCTCCGTATAAATGCACCTGCACTGTGATAGTCTCAGAGGTCCGTTAAAAGCGCAGAGAGCATCATGAAGAACAAGGAACACACCAGGCAGGTCCGAGATACTGTTGTGAAGAAGTTTAAAGCCGGATTTGGATACAAAAAGATTTCCCAAGCTTTAAACATCCCAAGGAGCACTGTGCAAGCGATAATATTGAAATGGAAGGAGTATCAGACCACTGCAAATCTACCAAGACCTGTCCGTCCCTCTAAACTTTCAGCTCATACAAGGAGAAGACTGATCAGAGATGCAGCCAAGAGGCCCATGATCACTCTGGATGAACTGCAGAGATCTACAGCTGAGGTGGGAGACTCTGTCCATAGGACAACAATCAGTCGTATATTGCACAAATATGCCTTGTGTGTCTCCCGGCCTTTATGGAAGAGTGGCAAGAAGAAAGCCATTTCTTAAAGATATCCATAAAAAGTGTCGTTTAAAGTTTGCCACAAGCCACCTGGGAGACACACCAAACATGTGGAAGAAGGTGCTCTGGTCAGATGAAACCAAAATTGAACTTTTTGGCAACAATGCAAAACGTTATGTTTGGCGTAAAAGCAACACAGCTGAACACACCATCCCCACTGTCAAACATGGTGGTGGCAGCATCATGGTTTGTGCCTGCTTTTCTTCAGCAGGGACAGGGAAGATGGTTAAAATTGATGGGAAGATGGATGGAGCCAAATACAGGACCATTCTGGAAGAAAACCTGATGGAGTCTGCAAAAGACCCGAGACTGGGACGGAGATTTGTCTTCCAACAAGACAATGATCCAAAACATAAAGCAAAATCTACAATGGAATGGTTCAAAAATAAACATATCCAGGTGTTAGAATGGCCAAGTCAAAGTCCAGACCTGAATCCAATCGAGAATCTGTGGAAAGAACTGAAAACTGCTGTTCACAAATGCTCTCCATCCAACCTCACTGAGCTCGAGCTGTTTTGCAAGGAGGAATGGGTAAAAATGTCAGTCTCTCGATGTGCAAAACTGATAGAGACATATCCCAAGCGACTTACAGCTGTAATCGCAGCAAAAGGTGGCGCTACAAAGTATTAACTTAAGGGGGCTGAATAATTTTGCACGGCCAATTTTTCTGTTTTTGATTTGTTAAAAAAGTTTGAAATATCCAATAAATGGATAAAATACAGTTTTATATCTTTATGTTTGAAGCCTGAAATGTGGCAAAAGGTCGCAAAGTTCAAGGGGGCCGAATACTTTCGCAAGGCACTGTATATTATTGTAAAGGAGGACATCTTAATGTTTCTGAGGACCCTACATTTATGAATCAACTGTCAAAATGTAGTTCAATCATGGCCTGGGGTGGTCTAGTTAGGGCTGCTGCCTTCAACGCCTACCATGTCCTTGATCGTAACTCTATCCCTGACTGACTTGACTTAGCTACCATATTAAAATATGGACAGTCTAGTGATATTGATAAGAAACTACCCTACCAGACACTTTTATTTTAAAGATGGTTGTATTTAATGGAAAACAGAAATAGGAAGCAAATTAAAAATAACAACAGTAAGCTACACCAGCGTTGGTTTCGGCTAAATTGCCACAGTAGATTTGCCATGGTAAACGAGGAGATACTTCATTTCTATTGTTCGGAATGCTTGTCAAACACATAGATAAATTGCCCTTAGTCTGTTAAAAAATAACTAAGTTGTTCCCAATGATAATACCAACCACATCTTGAAAAACTTTGGTTGCAAGCAAGACTAAGGTAACACCGACATCATCTATTAGGGAGCGGTAATGAGGTGACCAAAATGGTTGCAATTGATTTACAAAGACATCAGCTGGCGATAATCTAGTGCAATCGATGGTTGCAATAGGCCCCTTGTTATTTTATTAGATTCCAATACATTCTGTTGGCTACCCGTTAGCTTATATCCATTGTCACATAATGATAGGCTATTGTTTGTGTTTCCCTGGCTGAGTTGATGAGCTGACTTGGGCCATCAGTTGATTGACAGGCCTACTGTAAAATTATTAATTTACCTCTAGTGTGGATGCTCGCCCACTTTTTAGTTAAATTCATGGCAAAATAACGATACAATAGGGAAACTCCTCCACTCACTCAATGTGTGAATCAAAAGTGAAAAGGCTAACTATGTATTGGAGGCTTAAAAGTCCTCTGAAGTCTTTAATTTCCGCCTCAAAATCTCTGACCTGAATCTCAGCATATGGAATTTATTTTTGATACTTTAAAACCTCTTTTGGCTGAGATGCCGTTAACGGGATCGATATGACAACAGCCAGTGAAAGTGCAGGGCGCCAAATAAAAAAAACTGAAATCTCATAATTAAAATTCCTCAAACATACAAGTATCTTATACCATTTTAAAGGTAATCTTGTTGTTAATCCCACCACAGTGTCTGATTTAAAAAAGGCTTTACATCGAAAGCACACCAAACAATTACGTTAGGTCACCGACAAGTCACAGAAGAACACAGCCATTTTCCAGCCAAAGAGAGGAGTCACAAAAAGCAGAAATAGAGATCAAATTAATCACTAACCTTTGATGATCTTTGTCAGATGACACTCATAGGACTTCATGTTACACAATACATGTATGTTTTGTTTGATAAAGTTCATATTTATATCCAAAAATCTAATTTTACATTGGCACGTAATGTTGATTTTGCAGAGGGCCACATAAATTTACAGAAATACTCGTAATAAACATTGATAAAAGATACAACTATTATACATGGAACTTTAGATAAACTTCTCCTTAATACAACCCCTGTGTCAGATTTCAAAAAAACTTTACGGAAAAAGCATACCATGCAATAATCTGAGTACAGCCCTCAGACAATAAAACAGCCAAAAAGATATCAGCCATGTTGTGGAGTCAACATTAGTCAGAAATAGCATTATAAATATTCACTTACCTTTGATGATCTTCATCAGAATGCATTCCCAGGAATCCCAGTTCCACAATATCTGTTTGATTTGTTCGATAAAGTTCATAATTTATGTCCAAATACCTCCTTGTTGTTAACGCGTTTATCCCTGTAATCTATATTCATGACGCGCGAGCAGACGAGCAGACGAAAAGTAAAAAAGTTCCATTACAGTCCGTTTAAACATGTCAAACGAAGTATGTAATCAATCTTTAGGATGTTTTTAACATAAATCTTCAATAATGTTCCAACCGGAGAATTCCTTTGTCTGTAGAAATGCAATGGAACGCAAGCTAACTTTCACGTGACCGCGCATGGTCAGCTCATGGCTCCTGGCAGACCTCTGACTCATTCCCCTCTCATTCGGCCCCCCTTCACAGTAGAAGCATCAAACAAGGTTCTAAAGACTGTTGACATCTAGTGGAAGCCGTAGGAAGTGCAAGATGACCAATATCCCACTGTATCTTCAATAGGGGATGAGTTGAAAAACTACAAACCTCAGATTTCCCACTTCCTGTTTGGATTTTTTCTCAGGTTTTTGCCTGCCATATGAGTTCTGTTATACTCACAGACATCATTCGAACTGTTTTAGAAACTTCAGAGTGTGTTCTATCCAAATAAATGAATACTATGCATATATTAGTATCTGGGACTGAGTAGCAGGCAGTTTACTCTGGGCACCTCTGGGCACCTTATTCATCCAAGCTACTCAATACTGCCCCCAGCCATAAGAAGTTAAAAAAACAACTTTTATTGGAGAGATAGAACAGTTTTGGAAAGGCGGGGAAGGGTAAGTTAAAGGGCAGTGGACCGGATTCAAACCCATGCCGACTCTGTTGCAAAAATGTAGTTTTGCCGGCCCCACAGATGGCTATATCGGTCTACTAATACAGGACTAGGCTCAGTGCACTACTTTTGTGAGATTTTTTCTTCTTCTCAAAAATACATATATTTTTGTATTTATTATTATTTGGTTTTTGGTTTTTCAGGGTGTGCTGCAGCAGTCTCAGCACCCCTACTTCCCGCAGCTATGCGAGATGCGCTGTAGCCGCACATAGCCTACATAGGCTACTTGAACTGGTGCCCAGGGGACCTGCAGTGGTACACCACTATACACACACGCAGACGCTGACTTTGAGCTTTAAATACATACAATGCTAACTTTTCACACAGCCGTCCCTTGACACGCAGAGGTATGACCGCTGCACCATCCCCAAACACACACACACACACACACACAAACATGCACGCGCACACAAAATACCTTCATACTCTATCCCTTTTCCTTCACAACAAGTCATCTTTAATTTTCCAGGAGTTCAAAAATCCCAATCCTTCAATAGAATGTTGACATTTTCCGAGGTCATTCCCAGAACTCCTGATGGAGGCCCCGGGGGCAGCATGTGTAGGTGATAGACTTCAAGTTGTTCCATCAGTGGAGGTAGAGGTGTGAAATAGAGTTTAATTGATCACCAATTACACGGCTTAGTGTGGCACATAATTCCATGCAGATGCTGAAAACATAGGAGGTTGCTAAGGTCTGCTTTACCGTGCAGCGCTTTGTTTTTCGCTATAATTACACACTCCTCTCATCTCTGTCCTCCCCTCCCAATCAGGTTGTGTGTGTGTGTGTGTGTGTGTGTGTGTGTGTGTGTGTGTGTGTGTGTGTGTGTGTGTGTGTGTGTGTGTGTGTGTGTGTGTGTGTGTGTGTGTGTGTGTGTGTGTGTGTGTGTGTGTGTGTGAGTAGGCTTGAAATGAGGGGTAGGGGGCCGTTTTAGAAAGATGCTAACGCACACACACACACAAAAAAAAACACCTGTGGGTGTAAAAAGAGTGGGTGATAATTACATATTGCTGGTCCTCTTGTTTGCCAAAAACTCTCTTCGTGTCTCTCTTTACTTCCAACCCACCGCACTCACACAGTCTCCACACATAATAAACTCATGGCGATAAAAAACTCAACCCAACTCTCAATGCGTCAAAGTAAATAGGTTAAGGTCATCAATACCATCAGCTTCAACATAATTGCTGCGTTCAGATATCCCATATTCTATAGGGCAGGCAGGTAGCCTAGTCGTTAGAGCGTTGGGACAGTAACCGAAAGGTTGCTAGGTCGGATCCCTGAGCTGACAAGGTAAGAACTTGTCATTCTGCCCTGAACAAGGTGTTGACCTACTGTTCCTAGGCTGTCATTGTAAATATGAATTTGTCCTTAACTGACTTGCCTAGTTTAAAAAAATGTCTGTCATGAAAGCCACTCTGTTGATAAAACTGTCAATTCATTAATACATCCATATATTAGCTCTCCATATGTTGATATCGATAGTGTGTTTGTTCATCTGTGAATTCATTTTTCTGTACTCTTAATGTGAAGAGGAAGCTTTATGCCTCCAGCACTTCACCTCTGACTCCATGATATTGTGGTGTGTGCACTGAACTGACAGACAGTCATCACTATCTGGCAATGCTGACAAAACGATAGAGCCTTCTCTCCAAAAAAATGATTTTAACCACTAGCCCTAAATCTAATCTAACCGTACTGCTAACCAAAATCTAGCCGTACTCCGAAACCAACAGTGAACGAGTTTAGAACAAATAGCATGTACTTGCTAATCACTTCTGATGACAGTCAACTAGTGATTACAAAGAGGGTCACAGCTAATAAAATATACATTCCCGTTCAGACCAAGGCTCCTTGATGGGTGTTTCCATCCATAAATTCCTATCTTCCTTCAGCACATCATTTCCTATCCACCTCTAGCAGGCATTTGATCCATCGCTTTCCTCACTCCACAGTTCCCAGACCAGGGCCTATAAACAAGCCTCTGAAGGCTGAGTGATGCATACATCGCATTAAGTTGTGAGACAAGCGGCACTGTAGGATAGTAGCTGGGGGGGGGGGGGGGGTTTACAGCAAGGTTAACTACATCTGTTAACACCCAGAGGTCCAGAGTCACTGAGGAGGGGAGGAGAGAGGAAGGAGGGAGTGTGGAGGAAGAGAGGAGATTAAAGAAGGAGGGCTGTGGGGGAGGGAGAGAGGAATAGAGATGAGGAGAAAGGGTGAAGGGGTCAAAAGGAAGTAGATAGATCTCTTCCTGTCTCTCTTTTTCTCTCTCCCTTTCAGCAGTCCTTAGAGAACAGAGATGTTATGTAGTGGTGCGGATGTCCCTGTTAGTTTTATTTTCCTCCAGAGGCAGAGAGACACATTGCTGCTTTAAGAACCAGACAGAGAGTCACAGAACACAGCTCTTTAGAACAGTAACAGACTCAAGAGGCAGCCTCACTATACAACACCGAGCAGTCTGTCAGACAAATGTTCTTTATACACATGGGTAAAAAATATATACTGCAATAAAAACATATACATATACATAGACTTGTCATTGAACAGCTGTGAACAGAAACACTTATTCATGCTCCGTTCTGGAAAGTTACATGACAACAAGCAATTCACTCTGAACGACGTGATATTTAGCATTGTAGCATTTCGAAACGTTAAGGAGAGAGGATACTTTTGTCCAAGAGCATTCTGGCTCTGCAAATGCCAAAATGTCAAGCAGCTCCCAGAGGTTTTCCTCCAGACGTCAGCAGCTACTGGTCCAGAAATAACAACAAAGATACATTCAACAGACAGAAGGATATTTTTACCTGTCTAAATGTGTGTGTTGCTTACAATAATTGGCTAATCCTATGGCCACTATACATAGCTATAGGTCTGGTTTATAGCTTCGATTATTTGCCTATTATTAGTCTTTTTTTATACATACAGTGAAATATAACTTGTAAAAATATGTATATATATATATATATATCTTTCTCTCTCCCTTCTCTTTCTCTCTTTCTCTCTCAGGATTGTTGTCATCTTGTGCTCTGTATCTTTAGATTTGCAACAATGATCTCACTCTGTGTCTGAGTTCTGAGTAACGGTGTGTGTGTGTGTGTGTGTGTGTGTGTGTGTGTGTGTGTGTGTGTGTGTGTGTGTGTTTGTGTGTGTGTGTGTGTGTGCGTGCGTGCGTGTGTGTGTGTTTGTGTGTGTGTCTGTGCGTGTGTGCGTGCGTGTGTGTGTGTTTGTGTGTGTGTGTGTGTGTGTGTGTGTGTGTGTGTGTGTGTGTGTGTGTGTGCGTGTGTGTGTGTGTTTCCATGCGATCTGCAGTGAGTTAAGGTCATGTTGGCTCTTGCTTGTTGTCCTATTTTCTTTTCTTCACCAAGGGAACTGAGCATCTTCTTTCATTCATTATCCATCATTGCCTAAAGTAGAACAAAACACATTACACTCATATGTGGTCCATAACCATACTCCCTTTTACACATGTACTGTATTTCGACAATCACATGTAACAATAGTATCTAAACTACTGCAGTGAGCTAAGTACATATTAGCTGGCTTGACATCCTGGTTTTATAGCCACAGTGTATAATGTATCTCAACTAATGTCTGGTGTGTCTGTCCTTCCTAATGCAATCCCAATGGGAGACTGTAAGGGACAATACAGTGAGCTGTGAAAGGACCATCTCTCACTACAACACAAACATGATGATGCTCAAATATCTCCCCAGGGGATAACCTCTCTTACGCCCTGCCCTCTCTTTTCCCCACTCTCCCTTCCTCTCTTTCCCTTCTCTGTCTCCTATCTTCCCCTCTCCCTCTCTTCTCCCGTTCCCTATGTCCCTACTGTCGTCCCCTCCCTCTCATCCCTTCTCTTCTTCTCTCCCCCCATCTGCCGCTTGTCCCCATTCTCCTTGTTTTCTCTCTTTTTCCTCCCATCACCAGTAAGGTGGGAGGAGAGGGGATAAAGGAGATGAGGCGAGACGAAAGGAAGGGAGTAGAGGGGAGAGGAAGAAAGAGGGGGATGGGAGTGTGGTGAAGGGGGGAAAAGAGGAAATAAAAGGAAGTGGGAGGAAATGAGAAGAGGAGTGGAATCCACCCCAGGGTGTCCGGTCTTCCTTTACAAACTCCAACAACCACGGGAAGCACTTAGCTTAATGTACGACCTGCAGGATGAAAACTACTGGCGTGTGTGTGTGTGTGTGTGTGTGTGTGTGTGTGTGTGTGTGTGTGCGTGTGGTGGGTGCGTGTGCGGGTGTGTGTGTTTCCGCCAGGGTTTCCCAGTTAGCACCACAATATAATGTGGGTGTGGATTCTCCGCCGGTGTCCCATACAGCCGAGAGTGAGAGAGGGTAGTAATGTGAAATGTAATGCAATGAGTCAGGAGTGGGCGCTGTGGCTACTAGTCATATGAGGGACACATCAATCATCACTATTGTGTGTTTGATCAGATTTGATCTCTTCACTTGACCTTTAGGTGCAATGTGGTCTCAGGGAAATTCTTATTATTCTGTACGGAAATCTGTGACACTCCATTTAGTATGATATATTACCAGTGCTTAATTTGAGCCGGAACCTGCTGGAACAGCATCCGGCACCACTCAGTTTTGGTCTGTTTTGTTCCAGAACCTGTTTAGTCGGATCCGAGTTAATTTGAGTTGCCTCCTCGTTAATTCCCCCCCTCCCCCTAAAAAATGTAATGCGATAGCCCGCGCCTGATAATCTAAGAATTGATTTGGTTTGGGCCACCCATGCTTAGGTTTGCGTAACATTTTATCCATGTTTAAGACCTCAGGCGTAGCCATTGCGTTAATACAAGAGATCCACATAGCATGTTGGGGGAGACTAAACAACGAAAGTCCATTCATTTTCAATGAAGGAATCAAAGTGGGTGGGGAACCGTTGGGCGAGGCGTGCATGGGCAAGGTACCTGAACAAGGCAGGACTAAAGTTGTGGAAAGCTGAACTTAATGCAAATACTCCACAACATTGCTTTGATATTGACCAATCAAAGCTCGTTATAGTTTCCAGCCCCTACTGGATTGGCTGTTGGGACCTAGCACTAGCTAGCCTACTTGCTAGCTTGCTAGAAACAACATAATGGCGAAGCAAGAGTGGCTATCTGAATTTACAAGTTAAAAGGATCTCACTCAGCCGTAAGAGAGAGAAGCGAGCCAGTATCTCTCTCACAGAACTAGAATGAGATTCACTTTTTTCGATCTCTCTCCTTCTCTGTTCTAATAGACATTAGAATGCAACTCTCATTTCTCCAGCTTTGCAATTCAATGACAAAGTGATTACATGTTTTTAGAGATTTTAGCTAATTTGTTTTTAATTGTAATACAAAAATATTTGTTTTTAAGGAACTCAGTCCGGCTTTTAACTGCTCCTTGTGCATTCTGTAATAGTAGAATGCACAAGGTGCAATTTCGAAATTGGGTGGTGCATCATCAGTTTTCCTCTTGTCATGTCAGTCATTGCAGACCTTACAGAGTTAACCTTAACCATTGTAGCTAACCCTTCCCCTAACCCTTACCCCTTTTACCTAACTCCTAAACTTAATCTTAATTTTAACCCTAAACCCTAACCCCTAACCTAGCTAACGTTAGCGAGATAGCTAACGTTAGCCACCTAGCTAGAATTGATAACAAATTCAAGGTCAGGAAACGTAACAGACAAACTTCAATTGAAGTTTAAATGTCTTAATGCTAGGTTCAAGGTAACAGTGCATTTTAAGACTGCTGTGCCTGTATCAAAAGAGGCAACTATGGATAACCATTTAGCCAACTAAGTGATAACACACGATGTGGAATTGGACTGAGCCGAGCTGTAGGGCAATTCTACGGTAACAGGGTGATGCTGGCGCTCAGATTTTTCACTTTAAAAATTATGTCAAATAAAAACCAATGATTCTAGTGAAACACAGGACTAAATCTATGCACAAGGTCTACATTTAACAATTCGCAATCATTTGGTTTGTTTGACATACATTTTAATGGAGTCTCAGCATCATTTTGTTATCGTGGAATTGCCCTGTACCAACCCACACCACTTGTCAGTCAGCATGGCTCAGTATTGAACAGTCTGCTGTCATTTCAGGCCCAACCCACCTCATGGAGAGCTAACTGCCGATTGGTTTTCCCTTCATCCCTTACCTATACTACTCATATTGTTTAGCAATGACTATCACAAACACTACATGGAAACCTGCATGTCGAACATCTCATTCCAAAATCATGGACATTAATATGGAGTTGGTCCCCGCTTTGCTGCTATAACAGCCTCCACTCTTCTGTCAAGGCTTTCTACTAGATGTTGGAACATTAGTGCGGGGACTTGCTTTCATTCAGCCACAAGAGCATTAGTGAGGTCAGGCGTTGATGTTGGGCGATTAGGCCTGCCTCACAATCTGCCAAACCCAGATTTGTTCGTCGGAATGCCAGATGGTGAAGCATGATTCATCACTCCCGGGAACGCATTTCCACTGCTCCAGAGTTGAATGGCGGAGAGTTTTACACCACTCCAGCCAATGCTTGGCATTGCGCATTGTGATCTTAAGCTTGTGTGCGGCTGCTCGGCCATGGAAGTCCATTTCATGAAGCTCCCGACCATGAGTTCTTGTGCTGACGTTGCTTCCAGCACTACGTACTTCAGCACTCGTTGGTCCCGTTCTGTGAGCTTGTGTGGCCTACCACTTCTCTGTGAGCTTATTCTGTATCTAAAGGTAATATTAGCCTATTTATTAATTATTTTAATTATTTTTACTAGGCTATTCAAAATCAAGCAGAAATTCGGGTACTGTGTATAACGAACGGCACAACCATTATTTTAATTCAGATGATTTTTTTCAGGCTCTGGCAGATATATACTGTAGGCCTATGTTTATGCATAAGCTCTAATATGCATATGAAGGTTTTGAATTAGTCACCTTAGTAATCGCTGTCCATTTCATTGTGTTAGGCTTTGAAACAACATCCACAATGACCATGTTTCCCACTCTGTTTCAACCTGTTGGTGAACTTACTTCAAATTGAGATGAGTTTTAAAAGCGCATACTGTTTTGATGATAAGTGCTTGATGTGATTTTCCATTGCATTTGCATTGACGTCAGAGTGGTTAGAGGGACAACAGAGCCCTGAGTACCCGGCCATAAAGACCTGATGATCCTGCGCCAGTTGGGTACTCACGACTAACGCATGTCCCGAGTGCATAAAAGGAGATTACCGTGACTCAACGGTCATGACTCATGACTGCCGGTGTGGCCGTAATACGGTCACCACAACAGCCCTAGGTATGGCACACATCAACTCCATCATCCCAGATAATAATTTATTGCCACCGTGGCTCACAGGTGTAAATGTTAAACTGCTTGCTGTACACTGTACTGCATGATTGTAACGGGTTTTCCAACTTGTTAGTAGCTATGTTGACTATGACGTTAACTAATATGGTGACAACAATTTAGGCTGTGTGTTACAGTTAGTGGTTATGGTATGAAGGTTTGGCTTGGAAAGTTGTTTTTGGCCCGGTCACAGACAGCTGTTGTGTTGTGCACAAGTAAAAGGCACAGGTGAGAGGTGGAGATGCGAGAAGGAATTATTCAACGAGCAAAGTGATCATCCTGTTTGTAAAGGCCTGCTATGAAAGTGAAGTGTGTTTGCGGGTGACCAGGGGTGTATTCATTCCGCCGATTCTGTTGAAAAACATTTCTTAAATGTAAGCAAATGGAAAGAAACAGAGATAAACATACCTGAATTAGTCCAATAGAAACTCTAGCTTGCAACTGTTTGGACTAATGATTCCACCCTAGATCAGCTAGGTGCAGGCAATAGTGTGCAAGGTGGTATTGAATGTGTCACTGTCTGTCACCTTGTCACTGTCTGTCACGTTGTAAACGTTCATTCGTAGGCTAGGTTGTAGCAACCTCATGATGGACATGGGGAAACATTTTGTTACATTGAGCTGGGTGATTGGAATATGAATGACAGTCATCCAATATGCTGTAATATAAATAAGGCCATGTTCATCATTTTTAAAATCTTAGGCCATGTTCATTAAAAACAAATCTTAAACAGCGCCGACCGCCACTGCTCTACACGCACGCACGTGCACACACTCGCACACAATCTTAATTTGCGCTGTCGCTACTCTGTTTATCATACATCCTGATGCCTAGTCACCTTACCCCTATACACATCTACCCCCATCACTCCAGTATCCCTGCACATTGTAATTATGGAACTGACCCTGTATCTACTGAATCTTCTTACTTTCTTATGTTCTTCTTATTTCCTACTTACATTTCTCGTGTGTTTTTGTTCTACCTTATGTTATTTTTAGTGCTACATTATTATTGATTACTGCATTGTTGGGTTAAGAGCTTGCAAGAAAGGCATTTCACTGCAGGTGACATTAAAACATGAAACTTGGAATCAGCAGAACTGCCACGTGTGCTCCCTCTCAGGCCTCTAGGTCACCAGGCTGCTCATTATGGCGCACACCTGTCACCATCGTTACGTGCACCTGCGCGTCATCAGACTCACCTGGATTCCACCACTTCCCTGATTACCTTCCCTATATATGTCACTCCCTTTGGTTTCCTTCCCCAGGCGTCGCTGTTTCTGTTCCAGTGTCATGTCTGTGCGTTGTTCGTGTTTCCTTGTTTTGTATTTAGTTCCGTTTATTTATTTGAAACACTCACTCCCTGAACTGGCTTCCGGACTCTCAGCGCACTCGTCACAAGAACAGGGGTCAGTTTGGGGTGTAGCTCTGTTTAAACTAATACTATTCCTATTCAAAGGTCACATGGAAACTTGGAATATCCTATACATACTTGGTTAGATCAGGGGTTCCCAAACTTTTTCACTCAGGTCCCCCTCCCAGCCTCCTTTCTGACCACCATATGACCAGTTTGTCCTAATTGTGACCTCTATCTGACCAGCTGGTCATAATTCTGACCACACTATTATGTATTGGTGATAATTAAGACCTCATCATAACCTGGTAATAACCACCTGACTACTGCTTATTGCCTACTGTAAAATGTATTGCAGAGGAAAAAGTTGGATGATGAAAAAATGGCTCATTACATTTCTATTTGTTTCCATAGGCACCAATTAAAGTTTAAATCTGCAACATGTTCTTACATTTAAACTAGATCAAGCAATGGCAAAAAACTCATCTCCATCGCAATTTCTTGCCCATCTGCATGCAGTAATTGTTTCATAATTCACCCACAGACATTACATGCATTGAAATACTGGGACACAGAGTATATGAAGGCCCATTGTTTTATTTGATGAATGATTAATAAGAGTGGTGTGGTGGGGTAGATCCTCGTCAAGGACCTCTGAGCACAGAAGTGGCCCTCTTCAACAGTCATGTGATGGGTCAGATCTGCAGTGACCAGAATCAGTGCATTACAACTTCAACCAGGCTTGAGATTTTGAAAGAAAAGGACTTTCCTGAAAAAACTTTGTGGACTCAGCTGGTTAAAAGTATTTCCATGGAGGACTACAAGTTGAAGAAGTTTGTGGCAGTTAGAGCTCAGCGATGTCTTTGAAAAAGAGCAACTTGCTCATATACATACTTTTTTGTCCTCCTCCACCACGGTGGAAAGAGGCATATTTAGGACTTTCCAGAGGGCCTGCAACACATCAACCTCCTGAGTTTTCTGGATTTTCTGAGGTGGCAGGTAGCCTGAGGGGGGGGGGGGGGGGGGGGGGGGTTCTATTTCAATATACTTACACTAATATTAGGTTATCATGGGCAGCTGAAGAGCATGCCTCTTGGGGACTCCACTCTCTGAGACCTGATGCGGAGAAAAAACATGAATGATCATCAGCATAGCTATTACAAACGTAGATCTTACCATGCTGGTTGGTGAGAATCAATACACATTTAAGATCAGATGATCTGGTAACTGAGTGGGTGGCCAAATATTACTGTAGAGGCCATGCGTCAGTTCATTGACATGTTTCTGGAACTGTAAAGACAGAGACAAATCATGATTTATTAACCACTACCTAAGGTATTCACTAAGTTAGACTTAGCTTAGCAAGTACATTGACTATAGAAAGAGAGATAGACAGCAAAACATTGGCTGTTAACATTTCTTAGTCAGCAAGTGGGATAACTTCTGTAACATCCAAGCTGTAAGAGATTCCTGCAAAAAAAGAGAATCAAGAATTGAAAAAGGCAGTTGAGAAGTGTAACGTTAGAATGAGTGTTGAGGGGAAGCGGGGACAGGGTAGTTTACAATACTTTTGGACAAAAGTAGTGCACTACATAGGTTTCACGACTTCCACCCAAGTCGGCTCCTCTCCTTGTTCGGGCAGTGTTCGGCTTTCTAGCCATCGCCGCTCCATTTTTCATATTTCTATTTGTTTTGTCTTGTTTCCATACACACCTGGTTTTCATTATCTAATCACACTGCATGTATTTAGTCCTCTGTTCCCCTCCATGTCTTTGTGTGTAATTGTTTATTGTTATGTGAGATGTTCACGCGCTATACTTTTGTACATGTTCCGTGATTTCTTTCGGGCACTTTGATGTCATTTTGTGCCTATTTCTTGACCGGAATAAAAGTGCACGGCTCCTGCACCTGACTTCGCCTCCCGTACACAGCCGTAACAATAGGGAATAAGGTTTAATTTCAAATCAAATTGTATTAGTCACATGCGCCGAATACAACAGGTGTATGTAGACCTTGTAATGTGAAATGCTTACTTACTTACGAGCCCCTAACAACAATGCAGTAACAAACAAAAAAAATACGGATAAGAAAAATAAATAAAAGTAACAAGTAACTAAAGAGCAGCAGTAAAATAACAATTGCAAGACTATAAAAAGGTACGGACGGAGTCAATGTGCGGGGGCACCGGTTAGTTGAGGTAATATGTACATGTAGGTAGAGTTATTAAAACGACCAAACATAGATGATACCAACAGAAAGTAGCAGTGGTGTAAAAGAGGGGGGGGCAATGCAAATAGAGTGGGTAGCCATTTGATTAGATGTTCAGGAGTCTTATGGCTTGGGGGGTAGAAGCTGTTTAGAAGCCTCTTGGACCTAGACTTGGCGCTCCAGTACCGCTTGCCGTGCGGTAGCGGAGAGAACAATCTATGACTTGTGTGTTAGGTTCTTATTTTTCAGAGTAAATGGCTCACGAACACTAGAGAAGCTTTAACCAAGTTGGATTATTCCCAAAGGTTCTGTACAGCTGTAATCAGACAGCAAAACATTTCAGACATCACAGTTATATACATCCTACTTAAGACACTCCCTCTCGCCATCCTTAGTTTATGCCCAAGAGAAAGAAGGTAACCAGATACTAACCCTGATTACTCCCTTAAGGGGAACTGACCTCACCCCTCACCTCCTGACCTCAACCCCTCCTTCACCTAATCCACAGATATCCATCTGTCTTCCCTATATCAACACATCGCTCTCCTCTCCTCCATCAAACACATTCCAAAGCCTTCAGGGTTGCTACAGACTCTTTCTATTCAAAGCTTCTGCTCTATCATTTATTTAATATCTCAATGTTCAAAGTTTAGCCGATTCCAACAGTCCTTCCTCTTGAACAATAGCGTCCTAATGTTCACTTTACATAAACTTGGAAATTACTTAAATGTATAAACAATAATAATAAAACATGAATAAAAAAAACTAACAAATGATTATAAAGCATGAATTAAACAAACAAATGAACAAACATTGAACAAACAGTCACCACGAGGTTTACATATGTAAGAGACTTATGGCCTCTACTATGATCACACAATTTTATCCCCATCTATCATCACATAACAAAATGCCATCCCAGCTGAATCTGCGGTCTTGTTATATGTCTGTCTGCGTAAATGGTTGTAAAGGAGTCAGGTGCAGGAGAGAATATGGTGTAGCCAACGGAGCCTTTTATTTCGGCGAACCAAAAACACGAAATAACAATACGGGTTAACATAACCCAGCGCAACAGACTCATGTGCGCATAACATGAAACAGAATAAACAATACCACACAAAGACATGGGGGAAACTGAGGGTTAAATACACAACACATAATGAGAGAAATGAGAACCAGGTGTGTGGGAAAACAAGACAAGACTATTGGAAAATAAAAAATGGATCGGCGATGGCTAGCAGACCGGCGACGTCGACCACTGAGCACCGCCCGAACAATGAGAGGCATCGACTTCGGCAGAAGTCGTGACAATGTCAGATGGAGCGACTTTGGTTTCTCCACTTTCCTAAGAGAGTGATAGCACAAGACTTGGAAAGCAACAAAAAAAAAACCATAAAACATAACAGTATTAACAATGTGATAAGCTATGCATATTTATATATGCCTGAAAACCCCAAATCTGAAACCATGACAATTCCCACTCTCTCTTCACCTGACTATGCCTCCAAGATAATTTCCTGCTGGGTTCCACAAAAGTGAAAGCTCTAAAAAGCTTCCTCATGCTTTCACCTAGTCTTCCTCTTTAGGCCCCAGGTTCCGAGAGGTGTTCCCAAGTCATGTCATTTTCACTTTGTTCCCCATCTTCTCCATTGCACCTGATAGGCACGAACACCTGATATGCAAGTGTGTATTCCTATTCCACGTTCCATCCTCTTGAGGGAACTCAGCACTGTATCTGCTTTCACATCAATGCCTTCAACATATTGTTCACAGTACAATTACCCCTCTATCCTCTATCATATGATGCATTAACCCATAAAGCAGCTAAACCCCAAACCAACTATAATGTTTATAGTAGTTCCCAGACCCAACCCATCTGTATGTCTTACAGTGGACTCTAGTCTCTCTCTCGCTCCGCTTCCTCTGTCATGGTGTCTTCACTCACCCATTATGCAGTTGGACCTCACTTCACGTGAAAACTATGCACCCCCCCAAGGAGAGACAAGATGATCTTAACCACTGCAGGTGCTGTACGGAGTAGTGTCTCTCAAACCAATGCTGTTCCAACACCCCCGCCTGGTGTCTCTTGATGTACACTCAATCTCCAGAATTCAGCCCGTGCCCTTGGTTATATCTTGGTTCCACCTGAGGATACGCACACTGCAACACATTAGTTATTTCCTGACAACATGATTTGTGATATTTGAATAACCGCATCCCCTTCCATTGGTCCCTCAGTTACCAGTAACCAATCCATGTGACATGAGTCATCATAAACTGATATACCAACAATGCTACGAAAATAACCATTGCTACTTCCAACAAGGCCCATGACTATAGTCTCACAATACCCCTCATTTGCGCAGTAATCCAATTCCATGCTATCAATATAGCATTCTACGCTTCTACTACTGCTCCTTCTGTTACTGTCCCAAAATGGGACTGCTGTGAGACTAGCTATTGCTCAGAATTTGTCTCCTGTTCTCCTATCGTCTTCATGTTTTAATGGTAAGTTTATCCCTTGGACTCTAGCCACCAACATCTCCACTGTGTTCTGCTACAGTTGGTACCTGTGGATAATACATCCCTGTGCTCAAGTTAGGTACACATCTCTCATCCCAAGGCCAATCTCTCATCCCAAGGCCAATCTCTCAGCCCAAGGCCGATCTACCCCCCACCCGTTTGTAAACACCCTCGTTACAGTGTAGGGCCCCAACGTTTGATAAGCAGCCACCTTCTGACACTTACCATTTACCGTGGTTCGGTCCCAATCTACTCGGAGATATGTCAAATGTTTACTAGCTGTCAGAAATGGGGGAGAGATTAGTGGCGTTGGAAGAGTATCCAACCGTACAAAACTCAGAGTCACATGTTTCTTAATCACACTCTGCAAACTTCCCTTCTGGCGATGTGGCCTCCTGTATACAGGGATCGGTTGCTATTCTTTCAAGTGTGATGCCTTCTGTGACAAACTCATTACTGAAAGTTGACAATAGTGTCTGAAATGACAACACTATCTCTGCTACTTTCACCCTTATCTGGGCATGTGTAACGTTCAATTAAATCCCCATATTGTGTACAGTTAGCTGCTCTCCTTCTATGAACTATCTCCTGCAACAATATACAGTCTCTGGGAATGATACTCCTCTATCATTACATCTAACCCATTACACACTATACTCCTAATGCACTTTCTACATTTACAAACCTACTAACACGTTCTCAAATCAGTTAATCAAGTTAGTCAACATACATCATTCCCTCCTCTGGAACAATGAACACCCTCATGTTCCACGAAACCTAAAAACATATTGTCTTGAAAAGAAAAGAGAAACTAAGTACATGTTTAATAACTTTGCCACCACTCATTGATGCGATGTAACATAAAAACTCAATACAGGGTAAAACAAAACAAAAATCTTTCATGGTTGTCCCAAGCTGTCATCCATTTTCCCCCACACAAACAACCTCCCCTCGGGACGACACTTAGAGATGAGTTTCTGAAACTCTCTCGGGCCACATAACTGTTAGCAGCGCCCCAGCCTCTCATCGTGCTTTAGCCATTCTCTCTCTCAGTATCCCAAACACAACGAAAACATTTTATAACTTACCCAAACCGAATTTAGAAGGACTGACCTCCGTTCTTACTTTGAGTCTAGGGGTCAAATTCCAGTTTGCCAACTTAGCACCGATCATCCCTGTTAGTACATACATAAACCTTTTATTGCCGGTATTCTCATTGCAGCCCCCCTCGGTCCCTTTTTTCCTGTCATGAGTGGCCTGGAAAAGAAAGATCAGTATCTCAAATCAAATCAAAGTTTATTTGTGCGCCGAATACACCAGGTGTAGTAGACCTTACAGGGAAATGCTTACTTACAGGCTCTAATGCTTAAATGCTTACTTACTGGCTCTGGGCGTATACCCCCCTGTCCTTCACCCGGCACTTATCAATCTAGTGTGTCTTCTTCAGATATCGTTTACAGTTAATTTTCCCAACGGCACATGTAACTTTTGCCTGTCAAATTTCATGGCCCTTGATAATGTCCCGATTTTAATATCCAGGTAGATACTTCTGTTTCTCCCACGTACACGAGTCTCTCACCTGAGCTTGTTCTCTCTCCACGCTCACTCCACCCGCGCTCTCAGCATTCTCAGCCCTGTTTTATGGCTCGGACTCAGATAGGAGTGGTAAAGTCATTGTCTCTCATTGCACGCCTTCGTCACTCTTTCTTCAGCCAGTTAGGGAGGGTTTTGAGGTTAACACACACCGTCTATGGTCAAATTATTTCTACCATGCATTGAAACACGATCTGATGTCACCTTCCATGATAACCTCAACAAACAAAAAAACACAGATCACAACAATTAAGTTCATCACATTTTTGTTTCAGTAAATTAGACAAACATTGATTATATGACGAATTATGACATTAACATTTTCCTTTATACCATCTCTAAGACAAATGTCAAAAAGCATGACATAATGTTACTGCTAAAAAAATAATAATATCTAAATGAGTCAATACTCCCTTATTCTACTGGCGACCTCTATATGCAGCCTGAACACAGTACCACTGTATAAGTACCCCAAAGACCATTACCTCAGGGAACTGGTCATTTACCCCTTTCAAACACGTGATAAAAAAAAAACATGTTAAATAAAAAATAAACCATTTAGAATTACAACTCTTAATAACTCCCTACAGAAATAATAATAATCTCCTAAAGTAATGGTACAATTTGGATAGAGAATGGTGTTTCTCATCTAATTTTATAATGAAACCCTCCTTCCATTTAATTCCTAATGAAGTTGATCATTCTTCATTAGGACTTTCTAATATTTAGGGCCATTTTGTCACCATTAAAATGTTTCGTCACCCTTTCTTTCCCTGTCTTCCAGAAACCATTTAAATACCTCCTCAAAACATGTCATTCTCCTTCATACCCATTTTAACTGAATTGAAAAGACTCCTTCCAAGAAATCACACAACACGGCGATAGTATCTCTCCACCGAGTCTAACGATTCACTGGTTTCCTTTTCCTCATGATTCTTCATAACCATCATACCATATAAAAAAATGTTAAGTACATTTTAGGTTTGGTACTCCAATGCTAATTCCCCGCTAATTCCTCGTGACCCCTCCACCCTTTCGTCCATTCTAGAATCCCATTCCAGAATACTCTAAATACATTTTCCTGTGGCCAATTTAGCCAATGTCTCATCGTAAGGAATCCGAAATATATACATATGTGGTTCCATAACACTTTCTCTCACCAAGGCAGCCACCTTAGCCATTTCGTCTGCTTTACAATTACCTATGGCAATTTTATCTGTACGACTTGTATGAGCTTCACATTTAACCACTTCTAATTTACTGGTTAACTGACATTATTCTGTGTATATGTAACTCATTTTTAAAATGTAATTTTAGGTTTAGAAATCCCAATACTGGCGCTTGACTCAATTGTTTCTTCAACTCGACAAACACTTCCTCACACTCTATCTCCTCATGTGAACCCTTCCCCCCTTACGTCAACTCTGTAAGCGGCTCAGCAATTTCAGAGAATATACGGAATAAAATATTTAACAAAATTGAAAACTCCGAAATTTTTCCTGAGCGTGCGAGGGAGGAGTGTTTGTCCGTGCCAAAGAACGCATGGTTTTCTACCCGTTCCCGGGTAATGTGTATCTTGCCCTTAAAGATTGAAAACCCCAAAATATGTTACCTTTTGCTTTGCTAGTTGTGCTTTGTCATACAATGCTTTGTGACCCCGTTCCGCCAAATTGTCTACCAATGTGGTGCGGTCTCGCATATGAGTTTCTTCGTCTTTTGACGCTAATAACAAATCATCCACATATTGTACCAACACAGAACCTACAATTGACACCTGTTTTTTTTTTATAAAAAGAAAATCTATATTTTTTACTCCTTTTTCTCCCCAATTTCGTGGTATCCAATTGTTTTAGTAGCTACTATCTTGTCTCATCGCTACAACTCCCGTATGGGCTCGGGAGAGACGAAGGTTGAAAGTCATGCGTCCTCCGATACACAACCCAACCAAGCCGCTTCTTAACACAGCGCACATCCAACCCGGAAGCCAGCCGCACCAATGTGTCGGAGGAAACACCGTGCACCTGGCAACCTTGGTTAGCGCGCACTGCGCCCGGCCTGCCACAGGAGTCGCTGGTGCGCGGTGAGACAAGGATATCCCTACCGGCCAAGCCCTCTGTAACCCGGACGACACTAGGCCAATTTTGCGTCGCCCCACGGACCTCCCGGTCGCGGTCTTGACACCCTTTTAACGATTGTTTCAATGCTAAATGATACCGCGTGGGACTATTTGTAAATCCCATCGGTACTCGAATAAAAGTTAGGTAAAACGTGATCTAATACGTCTTCCATCACATAGAAACTGTAATCTCTATGAACCTCTTATCGATCGAACAGAAACTATATACCGCTAGGTGAAAGTTCCATTCTTGCTAACCTCAAAACGATTAGTTGTTGGTATCTTAGATTCCTTAACTCCCGTTGATTATACACACCTTCTATTAACTATTCTCTAAGAGAGCACGACACACTCCCCCGGATAATAATGAATTGGACACGGCACTTAATACCTTGTATTAAAACTGATGCCATAAACGTCTGCGAATCTATTACTGGAGAATATGGGTTTCTTAAAGTCTTTGTGCCGTATCTCCTCCAATATCCGTATTATTGATAACACATCACCAAAATGATTCACACTTGTCTTCCTATTGCCACACAATCTGCCATGTTTCACCACCGTAACAGGGCACACAACTAACCTTCCATTCACACTTTTATGGCCAATACAACTAGGCTCTCACCCCGTTATAGCTATGCAGGGAACCAACCCCGCTGGTATTTACCCTCATAGGACTCACCCTTCGCAGGTTCCAGCCTGCGCGGGCTTACCTTCCGGGACTCACCCTTCGCAGGTTCCAGCCTGCGCGGGCTTACCTTCCGGGACTCACCCTATATTAATAGTAATCACAGGTATTAACCTACTGGGATTTACTATTGATTTTATAATACTAGCAGGAACCAACCTACTAGGGAGTTACCCCCTAGGACTTACCCTACAGGTACCAGCCTGTATGAGTTTACCTTCCGGGCCTTACCATTTACTATAAAGCTACGACCGGTCATTACGCAATGGGCCTTTTGAATAAACTCAGGCTTCCTAAATCCGTAATCTATCATTATTTAGCCTACGATTCTCATCTCCCCAAGATGTCAAAATGAGTGGTAACAGGTGTAGGAACTTGCCTACCTTATTTGCTGTGCTGGCTCCTGTTCCACTGATCT